>NC_046154.1:38984088-39255313 GCF_011064425.1 Rattus rattus
ACTACTACTACTACTACTACTACTACTACAAAATTAAAGCTATGCATTAGTTTATTTTGTAAAAGCTGATTACCTAATTACATGGGGGGCGGTGTAGCTGGAGGTATGGTTTGGTGATTAAGAACACATATTTTCCCTGTAGAAAACAAGAGTTCAAGCAGCTCCCAGCTGCCGTAACTCCAGCTCTGGGGAATCTGATGCCCCCCTGACCTCCTCATACATAGACATCCACTGTCACGTAAGTGAGTGATAATAAGAAAACACATACTTACTAGTAATAAACAATAATAAATAAGTAAGGCAGGTTGTGACTCGTTCTCTTAAAGGCAGGTTAGACAGGCTGAGCACCTGGCAGGAGAGCAGGCCGAGTCCCGAGTGACCTTGAGGTGTATTATTAACTCAGCTCTGAGCTCCAGCCAAAGTTCAGGTCTCGGAACGTAAGCGCTGTTTTCATTGAAATGTATCACCGCTGTCCATCTTGTGCTCTTTCTGAGGCAGAGCAACAGTGCTCACGTGCACTGTCACACTGCCTCATTCTCTATGGACGCTCACAACTGAAATTTGTTTTCTTTCGTGGGGATTATATATGTTGTGTTTTGTTTGAGACAGGGTCTTATGGTGTAACTCTAGCTGGTCTGGAACTTCGTGTACATCGGGCTGGCTCAAACCCACAGGGTCCACTCGCCTCCTCTTCCTGAGGGGTAGGATTAAAGGTATACATGATGGTCACAGCCAAAGAAATTTTATACTTTTAAAAAGGCAGAACCAATTTTTAAAAGAATTATTTAAGTATATGAGTTACACTGTCCTCAGATACACCAGAAGACAGCATCAGATCCCATCACAGATGGTTGTGAGCCACCATGTGGTTGCTGGGAATTGAACTCAGGACCTCCGGAAGAGCAGTCAGTGCTCTTAACGGCTAAGGCATCTCTCCAGTCCCCAGGACCAATTCTTGATGAAGCAGTTTGTTTGCAGTGTTACAGACCAAAGCCTGTCACGCCTCCAGCATGTTAGGAAAGTCCTCTGCCCCTAGCTACACCGTGCCCTGCAGTTTAACTTCGATTATATTAACCCCTGGAGTGCACATCTCTAGTATTCTGTATGATGAAAAGGGAGGGTGCCTTTCTACGTACCGAGGAGAGAGGTTGTCCTAACGAAAAGGCCCTTGTGAGATTGTCACCAGCCTGACTATCTCCAAGGAACCCTGTTTTCACTTGAGCAATGGACAGACATCGGGCTTTTGAAAGCTCGGAGTCTGGCAGACAGCTCAGAAATGAGAGCGAGCACGTGCGTCAAGTCGCCGCCAGTGTTTCGTCACCAGTGATTCGATGTGTATATTCCCAGGAAAATTAATACTTTGTAAAGGTACTTTCATTGGTCATCCTCCCAGAACTTAACTTTACAGTAGACCAGGGTTAGGGGCTGAGCCCAGTTTGGACCTCCCCCTCCAATCACTTTCAGAAGTGGTCACTGCGTGCTCTGCTCGGAAGGAATGTTCTCCGCTGGCTGGGTGCGGGGCTCTCTGCCCTTCAGTTCGTTCACAGTAATTGTTCCATTCAAATCTTCTGAGTTCCCACTGGTTTTATGGTCTGATTTTTTTCAGTGGCTCGTGGGTTTCCCTGTGTAATGACAGTTAATTCTGCTCAGTAAGGGAAGCCCTCCTTATGTGATGCATACACACAATTTGCTCATGACCTACTTTTATGTCCAGTTTCTGAACCTTCCAGGAGTTTTACGAATCCTCTAGGGTCTCCCCCCCCCAATACTTTATGACTCTTACTGTGACTCAAAAGCCACATTTAATCCATTTGTAGGGTCCCTGAAAGAGTTAACAGTTTACTTCAAAGGTTTCCAGCATCTGAAAAAGCACTTTGTGCGATCACAGCTCTGACCTGGTGCAGGTGCTGGAGAAGGACAAAGCTTTCTGTCACCCAGGCCACTTCCTGCCAGGAACCAGACACAGGACACATCACTTCCTGCTGGGAACCAGGCACAGGACACATGTGTTCCTTCATTGGTAGATCGTGTTGCCCTGCATTTTCTGGCCCGGCTGAGGCAGGAGGCCTAAGCCACCAAGAGACTAAACGTTTTTCCTTCCGTGTGCAGCTGCCGGCTTGCTGCTGTGGTGTCTGGGAAGAGAATGCTTTCCGCTGCTGCATCAGCTGTCTGTGGTAGACTCAGGAGTCCCAGGGTCTGCTGACCTGAGGCAGATTTGTGCTCAGGGTGGTGAGACCTGGACCTTTCTGTGGGCTACCCAAGAGGCAAATTGTCCCCAGAGTATTGGTTTGTTCAAAGTGGGATTTCCTTTGTAGGCAGCATGAGCATGCAATTCCAAGAACTCGTTTGTATAAAGTACGAAGCTTGGAATGCTCAGGGGCTCTTTGTGGAGGAGGTCGAAGTTCTGGCCTTTAGAAATGATGTGCTGACAAGTCAGGGGTTCTCAGAGGGAACCCCAAAGCAAAAAATCAGAAAATGGCAGTGCATGGGAAATTAAACAGAGAAGTAGATCGTTATGTCTAAGCAGAGCCATGGGAGACCCTCGGTGGGTGGGGGTCTGCAGTGTCACCAGCTGGGTGGGGTGAGAGTCAGGAGTGGGCAGAGCAAGGCAATCACTGTTGTGAAAGATGACCCAGAGAGGCTGTGGCCATACCTGCCACTGCAGCCACCACTAACACTGCCCCTCACCACAAGTAGAAAAGGACAAAGGACCCAGGTCCCCGGCTAGTCACATCACTCGTTCAAGATATTTATGGACCCACAACTTTGCACCAGACCCTGTGTTCCATGCTAGCGATAGTGGGTGAGCTCTGTCGTGTGTGTGTGTGTGTGTGTGTGTGTGTGTGTGTGTGTGTGTGTGTGTGTGTGTGTGTGTATCTGTCTGTCTGTCCATCCCATTCATGGAAGTTAGTAATGTTTAAGTATGAACAGCAGCAACTCCTTTGGACTAATCATTAAAGAAGGGAATTTAGCAGCCCAGCCTGAGTGCCTATAGGCTGGTTAACTGGGTGAAGTAGGGGAAAGCAGGGTTCAGGGAATGAATGCTCTTGGGTGAAGAGTAGAGCCCCTCACAGAGGTGAGGAACAAATACTGGCTGTGTGCGAGGGTGATATAGATAAGACGTGTGAGGCTTCTTCAGCTGCTGTCTTTAGTGACTGGTCGGCATCGTAAGTAGGACTGGTCAGGCGACATCCATGGTCCTCATGAGAGATTGCTTTAGGTGAAGTGGACAGTTGGGTACAAAAAGTTGAGTGTGCACAGGGAAAAGTGAAGAAAGGAAAAATGACAGGAAAAAAAAACTCACAAGATCTGTAGAAAAATAAAAAACCCTTTTTTGCAGACCTTGAAGCAAGGATGGTGAACTCTGAAAGAAGAGAAACCAATGAGCTTAGGCCTTTGCTCATCCCAGCTACCCTTGGACAGTTCCAGAGGCACTGGCCTTGGTGAAGGGAAGGAGAGCCAAGGCTCTTCCAAGGCGAGGGAGGAAGAAGCTGAGAAGTTGAGGAAGCAAGGCAGATTGCCCAAGAGGAGAGACCTGCGCAGAGTACTGGAGGTGTGCAGCCAGTCCCCCTGGACTGCTCGACTGATATGTGGCTGTGGACATTACAGGAGCCAGGACAAAGCCATGGAAAGTGTCATGCAAGACAGTACCTAGAGGTCACTGAGGGTTGGGAATATAGGGAAAGTTCATAAAGCACGGAGCGTTCGATAATGCACTCTAAAGGATGGGGCAGCACTAGTGACAGTACAAAATTAGTCCAGACTGAAGGCTACTCTTGCCTCCAACTCTAACGTACAGAACTTACAAGCAAGCTGTGTTGAAATGATTGAGCTCTTCCTAAGAATTCAATTCTACCTCAAAACAATTAAGGACTCCCCATGTACTGTGTTTTAACAAAGTAAAAATTCACATGGCTGGCTACCAACCAGACGCTGCCAGGTAATTCAGAGAAGCATGAAAATGAAATCCCACAGGAGTGTGGTTTGTGTGTGTCTATGTGTGTGTGTGTGTGTCTGTCTATGTGTATGTAAGTGTGTGTGTGTGTCTGTGTGTGTGTGTCTGTGTGTGTGTCTGTCTGTGTATGTCTATGTGTGTCTCTGTGTGTGTGTGCGTTTGTGTGTGTGTGTGTGTGTGTCTGTGTGTGTGTGTAAGTGTGTGTGTGTGTGTCTGTGCATATGTCTGTGTGTGTCTGTGTGTGTGTGTATGTTTGTCTCTCTCTCTCTCTGTGTGTGTGTGTGTGTGTCTGTCTGTCTGTCTGTGTGTGTGTGTGTGTGTCTGTGCATATGTCTGTGTGTGTCTGTGTGTGTGTGTACGTTTGTCTCTCTCTCTCTCTCTCTCTCTCTCTCTCTCTCTCTCTCTCTCTCTGTGTGTGTGTGTGTGTGTATGTGATCAGTATGAACAAGCCTGGAGATGATGTGTTAGCTTAGCAGACAAGGACGTTATAACATGTTCCATATGTTCAAGAAGGCAGAGAAAGCTTGGGAACATTAAGGAAAGGCATGGGAGATATAAAAGGAACTGGATATAAAAAGAATGATGTCCGAGATGAGAAAATACACTGGCTGGCTCATCGACCAGTCTGATGCAGTAGGGAAAAAAAGGGGGCGGGGGAAGAGAACTAGGAGATGTATCAATAGAAACTATTTAAAATGAAATGGAGTGAAAAATTACTAGGAAAACAGTGGGCAGAGCATTGCTGAAGCGTGGGACTTCTGGAAGCCTCATTGGTAATTGAAAAAGGGGTTGGGGGAGGAAGAAAAATATTTGAAGAAGTAACAGCCAGGTTGTTTTTTATTTCCTGCTCCTCCTCCTCTTCCTCTTCTTCCAAATTTGATTACAACACACAGATCCAAGACCCTCCACAAACTCCAAACCAAGAAAGGCCGTGAAACCACAATGTGGCACATCCCTTCTCTTCTCCCAGGCAGGTGGCCGGGAGAGCAGGGCCCCTGGAGAGCCTCAGGCAAAGCAAGGCCTTCCAGGGCCGAGGAGGGCTCAGGTCAAGCGGAGGAGGAAGGCCAGGAGGTGAGAGCAGCAAGCCCAGGGAGAGCTATGAGCGTAATTCGTGTAGGAGGTTGTCAGGTAAGATGAATGAGGAGAGAGAATAGGACCAATGGCCCGTCGGTCCTCAGAGATTCAGCTTCTGTGATTGCCAGAGATTGTTCTGCCGTTCCAAGGGGCCTTTGCTCGGGGACACATGTTCCTTCTGGTAAACCCCTCACTCTGTGTCATGGGAACTTGTCACTTCCACCAACTCCTACTGCTCCATGTTTGAGATTTGAACAGGTGAAGAAGGGCTGCTACAGGTCTGGCCCACACCCACCCCTCACCAGGGTTTCCAGATCAGGAACAGAGAGGATGAATTGCAGTCCCTTTTCCACGGTAATACTAAATACACTGCCTCCCAGTTAGTTGCTGGCGGCCATGTTGGAAAGTTGTAAGGAAAACTCTGTGGGAAGAGTAAAGACAGCCTAGGGTGCAGTGGCCGGCAGTGCTTCTGGCAGTACCCCGAGGCCTCTACAGACGGTCCTTCCCACAGCCTGTGTATGTGAACCTAAAGCCATCCTCTTGGGATAAGACTACACAACCCTTCCAGAGATGTGGGGTTCATAACAGTTCTCCTTGAAGGAGTTTTTCTCTTATTTTAAAATGCATTTATTTCATTATTTTATGTGCATTGGTGTTTTGCCTGCATGTATGTCTGTGTGAGAGTGTCAGATCTTGGAGTTACGGACAGTTGTGAGCTGCCATGTGGGTGCCAGGATTTGAACTCCAGTCCTCTGGAAGAGCAGTCAGTGCATTTAGCAACCGAACTGTCTCTCCAGCCCCTCAAAAGAGTTTTCAAACTGTCTTTTCATCTCTGACAACTGGTTTTTCTGTGTTTAATGTAAGGAAGGTTGTCAGCACTCTCTGTATTTTTGAAATTCATTACGTGAGGGGCCAGAGAAATGACTGGTGGTTAAGAGAGTTTGCTGCTCTCGCAGAAGGCCCGAGTTTGATTCTCAGCACCCACGTTGGGTGACTCAAAACGCTGTAATGGGGATGGGGATTTAGCTCAGTGGTAGAGCGTTTAGCTTGGAAGAGGAAGGCCCGGGGTGCGGACCCCAGGTCAAAAAAAAAAAAAAAAGAACCAAAAAAAAAAAAAAAAAAGCGATACAACGGATTTTAAGGGGTTGGGGATTTAGCCCAGGGGGAGAGCGCTTGCCTAGCAAGCGCAAGGCCTGGGTCGGTCCCCAGCTCCGAAAAAAAAAAAAAAAAAAAAAAAAAAAAAAAAAAAAAAAAACCGCTGTAATGCCAGGTTTAATGCCCTCTTCTGGCCTCCACAGTCACCTACACACATTCGCTCAGACAGACACAAAGACACACCGACACACAGACACACATGTAAATTTAAGAAAAATTAATTCACTACTTTAAAAACTCAACTGCAATATTCTTTGCACGTTATTTCTTTCTGCTTATGGTGGTTGTGACCAAGCAATCTAGGTAAGAACAGCCTGTGCTCATTAGTCGCCAGTGATAAATATCCACTCATCAGCTGGTGGTCTAAGGCAGCGGTTTGCCTACAGCTACCCTGCTGGAGAATCTCGCCAGAGGCATGTTTTGGTTTCTGTACACAATCTATAGATTGTATTTCTATCAACACATCTTTTTAGAGTGATGAATTTTACCTTAAAAAAAAAAAAACCTACATTCTCAGCTTTTAAATCACGATCAGAAGACGTGGTAACTCAACAGGGTTCAACTCCTAAGGACTCCAGAGAATGTTGTGAAATGTGTGTCTCTGAGGATAGAAAGGCCTTGGGAGGGATGTTTCACAAGTGCAGCTCTGGCCAGGGACGTCGCTCAGTATCAGGGTGCTTATCCAGCATGTGCAATCCTTGAGTTTTATTCCTAGCACTGGGGCAGATTGGAAATGCAGTATTCTCCATCCGTCCATCCGTCTGTCCATCCGTGTGTATGTGTGTGTGTATGTGTGTGTGTGTGTCTCTGTGTGTGTGTGTGAGAGAGAGAGAGCTCAAAATGACATTGGAAAATAACTAATTGTTGTTGTTATGGTTACTGTATAGTAAATATGTGTAGGGGGTAGGATGGTTAATTTTGACTGTCATCCTGATGGGATTTAGAATCACTATGGTAGTCAAACTTTGGGCATGTCTGAGAGGGCGTTCTTAAGCTAATTTATTGGTGGCACCTTATATTTGGGTGGCACCATTCCATGGAGGAGTCCTGGGCTGAGAAGGAGGAGGACAGCCACCTGAAAGGGGACCCTGTGTTGCTCTCTGCTTTCTGACTGTAACACAGCCACTTCAAGGTCTCACCACTAGGCTTCCCCACCATGATGGGCTGTACCTTGATCTGTGAACCAGAATAAACCCTTAACTTCTTTAAGTTGCTTTTGTCAGATATTTTCTCTTAACAAGAAGACAAGCGCTAATACAGGGGCAATAATGATTCTTTTAAAAAGACACTGGAATAGGGTTCCACTTCCCTCATATTAAGAAGTGAGGTAAGCCAGGCAGTGGTGAGGGACACTTTTAATCCCAGCACCCAGGAGGCAGAGGCAGGCAGATGTGTGAGTTTGAGGCCAGCCTGGTCTACAGAGTGAGTTTCAGGACAGAGACACCCTGTCTCAAGAGAAAAACAAAATAAAACGAAAAACACAAAAACAAAAGCTAAAACAAACAAAAACAAAAAGAGAAAAGCTGGTTCGAAACTGAGGAAGGCATTGTAGGCTAGACAGCAAAGAGCTACACTACAAACCCAGTCAGCTGTATCGTTAAAGAAGCAATTGCATATAGCAAGGGGAGAAAGAGGTCTTAAGTAAACTTTAAAACATGACAAAGACGGCCCAGTGGCAAAGGCACTTGCTACACAAGGCAAATAACCTCGATTCCATCCCAGTCTTAAATCCCAGCACGGGCAGGAAAATCTGCATGAGTTCGAAGCCAGCCTGACCTGCAGAGTGAGTCCAGGACAGCCAGGGAAACCCTGTCTTGAAAAAAACCATCCAACCAACCAGACAAAAACAACAGAGAACTGAAGTCAGAGCCTTGGGCATACAAGGCGAGAAGTGCTCTACCCAACCTACATCCCCGGCCCTTTCAAAGTTTTATTTTGAGATTTGTCTTGCCAAAGTGCCCAGGCTGGCCTTGAACTTACAGTAACAACCCTCCTACCTCAGCCTCCTGAATGATCAGATTATAGCTGTGTGCCACTATGCCCAATGGTTTTTTTTTTTTTTTTGAGACACTCAGTAATTGGCATGGAGCATTGGCTCCAGTTGGGTACTGCATTCTGCCCACCCCTCATCCGTGCTGTCTTGCTTGGCACCTGATGTTTGGGTCTGCGGCAAGACGAAGGCCCTCAATAACTTCTGGAAGGAGCCCACTACAGAGCGGTACACTGTCTGTTCTTAAGTCCGAGGGACGGCAGCACAAAGGACAGCAGCCAGGGCAGCCACCACACAGGGCCAGTCAACAAGCATTTGGCAAGTCTGTGATGTTTCTTTTTCCTAGAATGCCAGAATACAAGTATTGAAAGAACATTCGACTTTGAGAGCTATGCTTTTTAGTTGTATTTTTAGTTTTTTAGAATTGAGGCCTTTTTGTTTTTCTTGCTGGTTCTGTAAATTCTTAACATATAAAGTCCTGACTTTGCCTGAAGCAGAGAAAGACCAGGATTATCTGAGGATCTCTGAGATTCTCTTGGGAGGGGGAATTCTCTTGAGAGAAAAGCCTTCTGTTGTGTTTTGTGTCCTAGTTGATATTTTCAGTGCTAAGATGTCTTCTTTCAGGTCGAAGATAAGTAAACACATTTGCTGAGCAAGCAGGAGGACCCAAGTTCAAATCCTACCACCCACATAAAAGGCCAGATGTGCCCATGCATACCCATAACCCCAGCTCTGTGAGGGCAGAGACGGGAAGATCGCTGGCACTTGCTGGACAGTAGCCTAGTTCCGGGTGCAGTGAGAGACCTTGTCTCAAGGGACTAAGGCAGGAATGATAGACAAGATAGACAATGATAGGCAAGACACTGGCTATCCTCTGGTCCCCACAGTCTGCACATCCCTCACATTCATATACACCACACCCAAGTACACACACACACACACACACACACACACACACACACACACACACCCCTTGCTGACTTGCTCCTCCTGGCTTGTTCAGTTCCCTTTCTTTTATACAGTCTAGGCACACCTGTCCAAATACGGTATTGCCTGCAGTGAGCTGGACCCTTCTATATCAATTGATAATTTGGAAAATACTTCATGAACCCGGCCTCAGGCCATTCTGATTGAGAGAACTGGAATATGACTCTGAAAGTTGTGTCAAGTTGGCAGCTCACACTCACCAGGAGGCTCACTGGACAGAGTCTGTGCTTAAAACCTGGAAGAGCTTAAGCTGGTTTCCAGTCTCTTTCCTCAGAGTCCGGGCTCTGATTTACCACATTTCGGTTTCGGTCGCCACGTTTATTCAGGAAGATGTGGGGAATAGCTGCTCCTGAACCCGTCTCTTCGGGCAAAACAAATGTCCAACAGACATTTTGTGACTTACATTTATTAAGGCGTATGTGTTTGCTTCTGTTCCCGGAAGCGTTTGAAGCATGTATTCTTTTGCAGGCACTGCCTGTCTCCATGGTGTAGATCTGGGAATGCAGCCCACTGTGGCAGCAGTGACTTGACTCCAGTGACGTTTTCTGCTTTTCCTTTTCAGAGTATGATAGGCTGGGTTTCCTCCTGAAGCTGGACTCTAAACTGTAAGTAGAATGGGAAATGCCGTAGCTCTGTTTAGATACCTGTGAGAGCCGGGGTCTAGCTCGGAAGGGTCACCCCTCTTAGCTGCTTAGTTTTGGGAGGACTCCTTGGGGCTTCCGTCCTCAAGTTGTAAGCAGAATCTTCAAGCATGTCACTGGGCAGGATGGGGCGGTAGGCATAAACTGAGGAATAGCCTTAGGCTGGCACAGGTGGCCCGTTACAGAGGGCCAGGAGGACACGGGAGCAGCATTTCCAACAGAGTGGGAGTGGACACTGTCAAAGATGCCCTCCCGCCTGGCGCTCCTGTGCTCGTCTCCAGCTTCTGTCCTTTGAGCTCCTGCCCTTCCTCCCACAGGCAGACCTGGCTGGTCCTCTGGGATTTGTGACTTGGTGTACAGCACTGCCTCTTCTTGCTAGGTCACTTGGAAAAGCCCAAGATTACTTCCTGTCTACACCGAATTGGCTCCTCCATGCTTCCTTTGAATTTCCATAACCCTGCCAATTGTCTGGCTCTCCTATAATTAACCGTGTGATAATTACTAATTTATTAAGGGCACAGGCTCAGAGCCAGACAAAACTTGGTTCAAATCCCAGATTACCACTTACTGAACTTGTGATCTTGAACAGTCTCCTTAGCTACTTTAAGCCCATTTCGTCTGTAAGAGGAAGACAGTACACATGCTTTATAGTTGTTATAAGGATTTAACTGAAGGGTCTGATTCAGGGGCTTTTGAGTAATGGATGTTCGATTCTCCAGCATTCTTTCCTGGTCTCTCTGGTGCCTAAACAGCATAGGTATAGGTCTGTCAAGTTTCAACAACCTCTGAATTCTTGGCTAGATGGGTGGGTGGAACGGAGAGATGAATACATAGATGGGTGAGTGGGTGGGGGTCGTGGATGCATAGATAGCTTGGTGGGCGGTAAATGGACGAATGGATAGATGGGCAAATTGGTGCATAGGTGGATGGATAGATGAACATGAACCCATTTAGCCATCACACCATGAGTTGGATCTCTGTCCATTCTGTTTGTTCATACCCTGTGTGCAAGACCATTCATAAGGTTGTCAGCCATCTTCGTGCTCCTCTGTCCCTAAGTGAGACACGTATCATGGAAGGTCAGAATTGCATTTCTTTCTCTCTCTGTCTCTGTCTCTGTCCCCCCTTCCTCCCTCTTTCTCTCTCTCCCCCATCTCTCTCTGTCCCTCCACCCCGCATATGGTCTTATACACAGCTGCTTCAGATTGTGACAGTCACACCTGCGTTAAATCATCACGCCAGGAGCTGTGATGCTTGTCATTGTCAAGCCTTGGAATTGTCCGCAGCTGGCCCCTTTTCCTGGAATCTAGAGTCTTGACTCTGGGGCCTCAAGCTGTGGGTTCAGGCATCGCGCCTCTCCCAGTTTTTATACATCACTGAGGCAGCTGCCAGGGAGGAATGGTCTGGTGTCTTTACAAGGCAAGCAGAGAGAGGTTAGGCCCCAAACATCTGGGAATGAAGTTTGAGTGTGCTAAAGAACGTGTGTGTGCCCTTCTTAGAAATGTCTCCATTTAGTGCTGGAACAGAAAAACCAAACAAAACACATCAAGTATAAGCCTTAAGCAAGTGAAATGCCACCAGACCAGAAAGGAGACAGTAATTACCAAGTCAAATCGTATGGATGAACAAAGGAGATGTTACAGTGGACTAACTAACCACAGTGTTTAAGCTGTCTTCACAGTGAAGGAGGAGGACGCTCCTACCCTGCTGTCTCGACAGTTGAGTGGTGTGGAATAGATCACTGTAGCTTGCTGCTGCATACCGGGCCAGTTCCATGATTATCTGAGGGGACTCGGGCTCTGGCCAGGGAATTTATATGGCCGTGCATTTAACTCATATTGTGAGGGACAAGCTAGAACCTTCCTGCCTCTTGTTGCATGGGCTTTTCCACTCCAGTGCTTTCTTCCAAAGGGAAACACAGATGTATTCAGGGAGAAGTTTCTAAGTTAAGGATTCTGCTGTGTGGGAAATTCCTTGGCCATGTTTCCATCTCTCTTTACAGCGTCTCTTTCGGTTGTGTGCTATTCTGTTTCTGATGTATAAGAGGGAGATGGTGTAGATCAGAACAGGGCCTGAGTTCCTCTGCCTCTGCCTCTGCCTCTGCCTCTGCCTCTGCCTCTGCCTCTGCCTCTGCCTCTGCCTCTGCCTCTGCCTCTGCCTCTGCGTTTATCTGACCTTAAACAGCGCATTCAAGCTTTCTGAACCCCATTTTTTCCTTTATGAAAAATGTCAGTTATTCACTTACATTGTAGTTTATGGAGAGTAAAAGAAAGCATTGTATAATCTATTATAAGTGGACATATGGAAGGATTTCTTTGTGTTTATCTTAATTAGGGTTAATTTAGCTTCTTGAGAATCAAAATGTATATGTCCTGGAAAATGTCAGCTGTTTTCTCTTTAAATACTGCTTGCACCCCATTTTCTAGTTCCCACACCCTGTACTCTTCAAAGTCTCCTGTTAAAGTTTAGAGCTTCCCAGTGTAGCCTCTGGGTCTATTAACTTCTCCATATTTGCCACTTTGTAGCCCTTCTCATGTAAAACTAACTGCAGAGGATTCCCTGTAAGAATATACTAGAACTTACCCTGAGCCCCCAGGCCAGGATTAAAGGGAGCTTACCCCAGCTCTGAGTGGATTAGGCTAAAAAGTCGGCAGACGAAAGGACTTGCTGTCATTGCCAGAGTCTCGTTGCTCGGTAAACGCGGGATTCCCTAGCCCACGTGCAGCGCCCCAGATTTGGCAGGTGTGCGGAGCACCTGGCAGGAGCAAACCCAAGCCTCCCTAGAAAAGGCTGTGAGCTCCTGGCAAGGAGCTGTTCAAGGGACCCAGCAGTTCACAGGAAAGAGTGATGGGCAAGAGAACAAGCCATCGTTAGTGAGGAAAGCAGCGGGTGAGGGAAGGAGAGCCCTCGGACACTTCCCATGTGGAAGTGGCTGACGAGTTATAAGACAAGTCTGTATACTCTGCAAGACTGAACTCTGGACATAGAGTTAAGAACTGTAAAATAGGACCCTGGGTTTAAAATTTTTTTAAAAGCGGGCCAGTGAAATGGCTCAGCCAGTAAGGGGCTTGCTGGAGAGCCTGCAGACCTGAGATCAGTCCCTGGAACCTACGCGGTGGAAGGAAGGTGTTGTTTTCTGTAGGTTGTCCTCTGACCTCTCAAGTGGCCATACCTATACACAGTAAGCAAATAAATAACCGTGACTAAGAGTTTTAAAACTGAAAAGAGGCTTTGGAATCAGGCATGGCTCATGCCCAAGTCTACATCTCACCAGTTCTAATCTTGGGCTTTCATTTAATCGCTAAGTATCAGGTTCCCCATAGGAACCTCACGAATGAGATCCAGCCACACCCTGTATATCTATTGAAGTCTTTTTAAAAGTAGAATTTTCTTTTTACTTCATGTGCATTAGTATTTTGCCTGCACGGATGTCTGGGTGAGAGTGTCTGATGTCTTGGAATTGGAGTTACCGTTACAGATAGTTGTGAGCTGCCATGTAGGTGCTGGGAACTGAAACTGAGTCCTCTGGAAGAGCAACAGATGCTCTTAGCCCCAACCCCTTTATTGGAATCTTTTATCGGCTTACTGTTGGGGAAGGCAGAGCTTCCAGACAAGATCTATGTTCTCCTTGCCTCCTGGTCTACACTTGACTTCAGTTTTGCATTTATTCATTTAGCCAATACATCTTGACACCAACTATGTGCTTTGGGCATGGGATAAAACCCACGAAGTCTAAGCCATATATACGTATAGCCACTGTTAGCTTAGTGAACATGGGCGGGGGCAAACATCAGCAGTCGGGGTAGTTTTGCTGGGTATCATAAGCAATGCGTGGTTTGCTCTGAAAATAAGGGTGGTATCCATACTGATGAGTGGGACAGATGGTAGAGCATGAAGGGCATGCCAGGCATCCCCAGATGTGTGGTGCGGAGACAAAAAGCCCCTCCACAGAAGGCGATAGATGTGGTGTTTGTAGAGGAGACCTAGACTACTCTGAGAGCAGACTGTAAAAAGAACATTCACTCAAGAGGCTGCAGATACAGAGGTATGAAGGCCTCATGGAATATAATGGGACCCTAGAGTAAGGAGCAAGGCGAGAAACTCTAGGCAACAAGATGAGACAAGTATCACAGATGGGGATGCAGGGGCTGGGGGTGGGGACGTGAACAAGAATAAGTAAGACGAAAGGCCAGCATGGTGGTGAGTGCTGTTGTCCACATGGTTGCTGAGAACTGATCCCAGGGTTCAAGCCTGGCACTTTAGGAGGCTGGAGGCTGTCTACAATGCTTGCTTCAAAGTCTAGAGTTGGGAGGAGCTCAGAGATAACGGTCCCCATGACAACTGGAGGGCAAGCACTCCTCTCTCACTCAGCAGAGATCTTGATAAGTTATTGTCATTGTACAATAAACAAAACGTGGTGGGGGCTGCGGAAAGGGCTTGGGGATCACAGCACTTACTGCTCTTGTTGAGGACCCACATCCAGCCACTCACAGCAGGGCCTGACTCCAGCTTCATGGGACCCAGCGCCTTCTCTGTCTCTGATTCCTACGAAGTAACAAGTGCTCAGGAGGACAGTAGTGCAGCAAGGGGATGCTGTGGAGGACGAGGCACATGTAAGTGGGCGGTACCAGCAGGACTCCCTGGGAAAATGACGTTTCAGCAGAGACTGAAAGAGGCGATGGAGAGACTCCATCCCCATCCAAGTCAGAGCGACCTACACAGAGCCCTAAGGAAATCTCAGGCTCAGGCATGTGATACCACGAGTCAAGAAGGTGCCTACCACTTGTCCTGGGAGGTGGGACATCTGATGCTGTGAAGAACCAGGTCCCAGTGCTGAGACGTGTGATTCCTGAGCCCCCGAGAGCCTTCTGGGGATGGATTGATTGGATTAGGCATAGATTTTATTTCTTTTATCTGGGTTTGGGTAAGTGTTCATGGCACCTGTCTGAGGGTAGTATGGTAGCTTATAATTACCAGGTGTAGAGACTTAAATGCTCAGTTAATTTCATGAAGAATTCTGTGAGAAGACAAAGTCCCAAACCAGTGACATTTAGCACCAAGAACCCTCTGAAAACCAGGCCAGTTAAGAAAGGCTTATAACCATGCGTCAGCCCAAAGCGCTGCTGGAGGAAGCTGAGTGCAGACGTATATGTCTTTATTCCCAACTATTTGGGTGGGCAAGACAGGAGGGTCACATGTTCAAGGCCAGCGAGAATTACTGAGGTCTGTCTCAGGAACTGGAGGAGAATGGGGGAGCCAGAGTAAATTTACTGATTCTAAAACAGCCTTGCCAAGTCCTGCCACACGGCTTGCAGGGGGAAGCATTTTACGCCCAGTGCCATGCTGGATACTTTGTGTCACCTCGTCCTCATAACAACCAACCACTTAGATGACGTCATCGGGTGCACCTCCTCTGTCACCTGGCCTTTCCTGTCATCTATATGCTAATGACTCCCAGGTTTGGACCAAGCCCAGTCCTTTCTCCCACACTCGGAGTCATTGGTCCGGGACCTTCTTCCCTCGGCTGTGTTTCTGCTTCTCACAGTTCACCTATCTAGAGCCAAGCTCCATATTCCTGGCCCCACCTCCCAGAATCTTGCTTCTCTCAGAAAATAGCAGCTCCGTCCTTCCAGCTGCCGTGTGAAAAGCTGGAGCATCGGTTCTTTGATGTTGAAATAGAACCATCAACACACCTGGCTGCGTTTCCCTGAAGTACAGCATCCCAGGACCAGCCCGCCCCTGCCTCAGGACTGTTACCCTGTCCATATAGCCATACCCCAAACATGGCTGCTCCCCCATGTAACCAAAAAGCCGTTCTGTGTCTGCCCTAGTTCTGAAAAATGACACGGAGACTTATTATATTTATTAAAAGCTTTGGGCACTATAGCCGGGCAGATTCTCAGCTATTACAACCCAGCAACCCTGGCCAGACCTACGTCCTGCCACGAAGCCAGCCCATTACCTGTCCATCTTAGTCCTCCTGGCACCTGCTTCCTCACCTGTGTCCGTCTGGCAACTCCCGCCCCAGTTCCCATCTGAGAACCTCTCTTTCAAGTCCCCACCATAACCCTCTGGCCGAGCTATTGCCCGCTCAGCACACCTGGCTGCGGTCTGATGAGCGCTTTCTGGAGTGCTCATCTCTGGATGCTTCATACCGTTGCCTGCCTCCACCCGCCATGGAGAGCGGAGAGCTGGAGAGCCGGAGAGCTGAGAGGAGGGCAGGGGCTTCTCCTAGTTCCTCTGCTGCTGTTGCCTAGCACCTGTTGCCTAGTGACTGCTCAGTAAACATTAGATGCATGAACGGATGAGTTGCAGACAACTGTTAAATAGGTGACATTCAAATGCTTTTAACAAAGAGGAGATGACAAGGGTGGGGAGCAGTTTAGTCAGAGAACTACACCTGCTACAGCCTGAGTCTGACCTCCTCACCCAGCTCCTGTCTCCCTGTCTCTTTCCGTACTCTTTGTTTTGTTTTGCTTTGTTTTGCTTTTTGAGACAGGGCCTCCCTGTAAATCCCTGGCTGTCCTGGAATTCACAGAGATCCATCTGCCTCTGCCTCCTGAGTGCTGGAATTAAAGGCACAGGCCACCCCCACACTCCCCCTTCCCCTCATCCCCCCTCACCCAAAACAAAATAAAACGAGTTTTGTATTTGTTTCTAATCTACACCGTTTCTGTTCTAGTTTGCTTTTCTGTTGCTGTGACAAAACACTGACAAAAGCAACTCAGGAAGGACAAGGTTTTTTTTTTTTTTTTTTTCTTTTTTTTTTTTCGTAGTTGGGGACCAAACCCAGGGCCTTTTGCCTTTGCTAGGCAAGCGCTCTACCCCTGAGCTAAATCCCCAACCCCAGGAAGGACAAGGTTTATTTCATCCCACATGGGTCACGGTCCATCACTGGGGGAAGCCAAGGCAGGAACTCAGGCAGGAACTAGAGAGGACACCAAGAGGAACTCTGGAGAGGAACACGGAGGACCTGCTGGCTTGCTTCCCCTGGTTCCTGCTCAGACAGCTTTCCTGAGTTGGGCTGTGTCATGTTGACAGCCAAAGCTAACTAGGAGAACTCCGAACTAAGTTTGTATCAAAGTAACTTTTATTCTTTCAATGTAATTGTCATTGCCGAGGTTTACGGCCTCCATCTGCTAACCTAGGCCTAGTCCTGGAAGCTTCAAGTCTCCGTACAGTAGAATCCAGGCCTAGTAGAATTTTCAGCCTCTGAGGCTTGCTTCTGAATAAGCTCACCCTTCCTTGTTCTTTCTGGGCTCTGGCTAACTGATCAGCTCAGCTGTTCTGGCCCAAACTCCTTTCCATGCTGACTGATTCAACCTGGCTTCTCTCATAGCCTCTGAATTGCTCTGCTTGGCCTCACACTGACTTTGGAATCTGTTTTAATCTCCTGGCTCCTTCTCATTCTCTGGCTTGCTCTGTCTTCACCTGTGTCTAGCTCGTTCTCTCTCTACAATCTGTCTCTGTTCACTGTCCAGATAAAACTGCCTCCTCTCTCTTTCTCTCTCTCCTTTTCCTTTTCTGTAGCGCTCTCCTAAGTAGCCTCTTTTGCCCGTCCTTGGGAGAGTTGGACACATCCTATTCTGTCAGATCTTTCTCTGCCACTCAGTTACACATCTCTTTCAAACTTGGGTGCTTCCTTCTATACAAACTGACTTCACCTCTACTGTCTGGGATTGAAGGTGTGTGCTAAAGACTGAGCCACACCACAACTAGAAACAGCTTTTTTCACTAAATAACACAATCTCGGGGTTCACAGTGTGATCAAATATCCTACAACAAGTTTGGGGACTGTAGACTTTTTAGGGGCGGGAATGAGCACTGACCTAGTCACAGGGGTGTCACGTGCCTAGGACAGTGTGTGTGGTGTGCAGTAAACAATGCAGCAAATGCTCCTCAAGTCAGAGAGGGTACGAGGGAAGTGGATTGCACTGCCAGCCTTTTCACAGAAGTCCAGTAGAGCTGGACGTACAGGTTGGTTTTTAAAAGAAAGAAAGGAAGAAGAAGGAAGGAAGGAAGGGAGGAAAGGAGGAAGGAAGGAAGGAAGGAAGAAAAGAAAGAAAGAAAGAAAGAAAGAAAGAAAGAAAGAAAGAAAGAAAGAAAGAAAGAAAGGTGACTCCTGCCTAATCAAGAATTTTCTCTCTCCCGGAGGGTCTTTCACGTCATGACCTGCTGCCAGTAACGTTGACCTCAAGGAATGTAGCATCTCTGATACTTTAGAAACGGGAGGAAGGGCATGGGATGGTTTTCTCTTGGTTCTTCTTAGCAAAGGCAAAAGTGTGGAACTAAAAATGAAAGAAGGCAGCAGAGAAGTGGACCCTGAGGACACAGACACAAAACTGTAACCTGGCTTACGATTGACGGGTAATTGAACGTCTTTGTAAAGTCCAGTGGGGATCTGTACACAGGAGCACTTTTGTTGGTTTTTACCTGCATGTTAATCCACAGTTAGGCTAGCCATCATCTCAAACACTTACCGTTTCCCTGTGGCAAAAGCATTCAAAACCCTCTCTTCCAGCTGTCTCAAAGTATATGGTACGATGTTAACTCTAATGGCCCTCTGTGTAATAGAACACCTGAACTCACTTTCCTGCCCAGCCATGGTTGTGCACCTCTGGTTTTTTGGGTTTTTTTTTGTTTTTTGGGGTTTTTTTTGTTTGTTTGTTTGTTTGTTTGTTTTTTCTTTTTTCTTTTTTCCAGAGCTGGGGACCAAACCCAGGACCTTGCGCTTGCTAGGCAAGCGCTCTACCACTGAGCTAAATCCCCAACCTCACACCTCTGTTTTTAATTGTGCACCTTCTATGTATCTCTTCTCATCCCCGTCAACCCATCTCCGTCACCCTGTGCTCTCCCAGCTTCAGGTAAACCATTCTGCATTCATTTCAGATGCCACATGGGAGTGATGTCATGCAGAATTCTGTTTCGACTGCAGCTCAGATGAGCAGGACACTCTTTGTTTATGCCAGGGCTGCAAAGTTTTGGGACTTGGCTAGGCTCCCTGCTTCATAACTGCCAGCCTATCTCACAGCCCAGAGACTGTCTCTTGGACACCTTGATACTTGTGTCGTCAAGACCCCAAGAGGTCCCAGGGTCTCTCTTTGTACGGTGAATTCTGGTCTTGACTGAGTACTGGAATCACCTGGGGATCAAAAACAAGTTACAGATTTCCACTCCCTCCCAGCCCCTAGATATTTGGAATTCATTATTTAAGAATGTAGTCTGGGCAGTGGGGTTTTTAAACCTTCCCAGGCAAGTCTAACATGCTGTGAAATTGAGAACAACTGCTTAAGATTCTGCTCCCTCTGTGAGAAGCTGAGCACTTCCCCAGGTGACTGTCACCAAGAGTAAGTGTCCTTACACAGAGGCTATGCGTGTATTTATGCAATGATTCAGGCCTGGCGTCTGACCACCCAAGATACCGCTTTACGTAGCCAGGCTGGGAGACTCCTGTGTAAGCAGTGCCCTTACGTAGCCAAGCTGGGAGACTCCTGTGTAAGCAGTGCCCTGGCTATTCTGTGTTAATCTGTTCCATGCCAGGGTCAGAGCCTTGGAGGGATAGCACCAGGCCTGTCACTGTAATCATGCCAGACTACAGCCTAGTCTATGCTTAGGGCCAGGAGAAAGGACTTGCATTCAAAATGCACAAAGAGCTCTTAAAACTCAACAGTAAGAAAACCACTGACCCATTTATAAAAGGGCAGATGATCAGATACTTTACTAAAAAGATACCCAGATGAGGCCAGAAAGATGGCCCAGCAGTTACGAGTGTTTGCTTCTCTCAAAGAGGAACCATGATCAGTCCTTGCAGACTTCACTCCATTAGTGCTGGTCTAGTGGTAGCTCCCCCAGTATCCTCCCCTCCCCCCCTCCCTCTCCCCTCCACTTTGTCCTGGCCTTTGTATATATTGTGTTCCTGCTGAGAACGACCTTCTGCCCCCCCCACCCCCACCCCGCCAATCCCTAGGATAATTCCCTTATTTCCCCCACACCCTGTGCATGACTCTGCTTGTGCTAACTCTCGAAGGTTTCTTGTTTTGTTTTGTTTTTAATTCACCTTCTTGCCTCTGGGTTACAAGCCTCTTGAGGACAGGATCCAACACTGAGGCATCTTCTGGAGGATTGTAGTTCTGAACCAATCCCTGCAGAGTACCTGGGACGTAGCAGGGAAAAGCACCCCCACGGAGGGCCCCCTTCAGGCACAGTAGTCTTTAAGAGCTCATTTCACTTTTAAAGTCCTGTGCTCAATTCCACCATACATATGTGTTGTTCTGATGTAGTCTTCTTCATGGAGTTTATTTAGGTATGTGTTTGTGTGCATGTACATCTGTGCACTTGTTCATGCCTGGTGCCTGAAGAGGTCAGAAGAGAGTGTTAGATCCTCTGGTAATGGCATTACAGATGGTTATGAGCCTCCATGTGGTTGCTGGGAATTGAACTCAGGACCTCTGGAAGAGCAACCAGTGCTCTTAACCACTGAGCCATCTCCCCAGTCCTCTTAAGTGTATTTACTCCTCCAATCAACACACCCACTTTGAGAAGCTGAGACCTAGTAGATTTAAAGACAAGGCTATCAGGAACTGATGATGAAAATTTACCTAATCCTGCATAGGAAGATCAGACGTGAATCTTTACTGTGACGTTCAGCAAAAATCTGTTGAGGCTTGGCCCCTCTGGGGTGCTCATATAGGTGCCAGTAGATGACAGGCGTGCACATGCAAGTGTTGGCCTTATTCCTATCACACAGACGTTCAGAGCTAGCAACCGGGTTAGAGAGAAAATTGTGGGTATCACAGGTGGAAGGAATAGTCATTTTCCTCTAAATTGGTGTATGTCTGAGCATCCTCATGGAGCTAAGGGTAGGGAAGGCAGATATTAACCCTTACTAGAGCAGGAGCCACAACTGACAGGTAACTTCCCATCCGCCCTCCTATGCTTATTTTAAGAGCCACAGAAACCACAGAGGAGACCTTGTTACTCGAAGTCTAGTCTTCCTTCCTTAAGATTCGGTGGTACCCAAGCTTTCCCCATGGCAACAGACACTGTCATCTACAAATGTGCCAGACAGCATTTACAGCAATCCTGGATGCACATAGTCTGGGCCACAAGCTGGTCACACATGCTTAATTAAGTCACACAAGCTGGTCACACATGCTGACGTCATGTTCTCTACCAGAGAAAGCAAGGGATTTGATGAGATCGGGAGGCACTCGGAGGTTCTTGCAGAGGACTGAGGTTCGGTTCCCACCACCAACTGGCAGCTCACAGCCATCTGCATGTAACCCCAGTTCCTGAGGATCCAACACCTTCTAACCTCTGTGGGAATCAGACACACACATGCCCAGGCATGTACATAGGCAAAACACTCAGTACACATAAAATCAATCTTAATTTGTTTGTAAATGGAAGGAGAAAATAGGGCTGTCGATCGACATGGTTCAGCAGGTAGAGGCACCACCACTAAGCCTCATGCCCTGAATTCAATCCTAGGACCGATACCGTCAAAGAACCAACTCCACACACACCTCACACACATGCACACACACATGCACACTCTCACATGCACACATGCACACACACACATTTACACACATTTGCACATGTACATGCACATGCACACACACAAGCACACACACATACACACACATGCACACACACTTACATGCACACACTCACACACAGATGCACACACACACACACTTACATGCACACACACTCACATGAACACACACTCTCACATGCACACACATTCACATGCATACTCACACACACATGCACAACACTCTCACATGCACACATACTCACACACATGCACACACTCTTACATGCACATACACACACATGCACATACACACTCACATGCATACTCACATGCACACACACACTCTCACATGCACACACACACACACTCACACACACACATACACCCCCCCACACACACTCATGCCCTCACACATGCACACACACTCTCACATGCACACATACACACACACTCACATGCACACACACTCTCACATGCACATACACACATGCACACACACACTAAACAAGCACACTTACCTTGGAGTAGGGCTGCTCTAGGTGCATTCAAAGCCCCAGCTGCTTGAAGAAACCAATTGCTGGAGCCGTGCGAGATGTTACTTTGTTTTTCTGGTTTTTGCAGTATCCCTAGATGGTAGGTAGAGAGCTTAGTGTGTTTTTCACTATCTAGTCCTCACCAGGTTCTTCAGGTTCAGAAACCAGCCCTTCCTGGTCTTTGTTGTCCCATACAGCATTCAGGAAAAGTCACCCACCCTGCAGCAGGAAGTAGTTGCTGTGTGGCGTTTCTTTCCAGAGCCTGTTTCATGGACTTAGTACAGGACATTTGCTTCAGTGAGTGACATCCTTCCTGCGGTGACTCTCACAGGTGTGACCGCACCTAATGACGACCACAAATGCCGCTGTCGCCCAGAGCACACAGGGACAGTACGAGTAGAAATGGACTTTCCGGCTGTGCTAAGGTCATCATCTGAGATTTCGAGCTTGAACAGAGAGAGTAGCACATCTCCCAACTGCGTCTCCTCCTGAACTCTTGCAGCCCCACCCTCCTGGGCAGAAGGCAGTGCTGCCTTAGCGGTGTACACAGGGCTATTAGATCATAGATCTGCTGCCGGGCACTTGGCTCACGCTCAATGTGTTAATTCCCTTGCTCTTTTCACTACCACCCAGAAAGAGGGTGTGTTTATATTTTTAAAGAATTGAAGTGTGGAAACAAAGCCGGAGCCGTCACAGCAGGCCCCTGGCGGGGCTTCTGTGAGGGCTGTCTGTATACCACAAGCCAACACACAGAGCAGGCGACTGAGCATCCTCCCAGCCGGTGAAGACAATAGCCAAGCCCCCAGATGAGGTTACAACAGTAATGTTGGCTTCGGAACTCCGATTAAACAGGATCACCAACCAAAGCTATAGAAAAATCCATGCCAGAGACTCCGGAGAGCAAATAGCTACAGCCAGTGTAGAGGGGGTTGACACCCGCCACCTGTAGCTACAGGAAGAAACTGAGGACAACTCAAGGACAGCCAGCCCAGGCACTCCCTTACTCCCTGCAGAGGACCTTGTTACTATAGTAACAAGGTTAGCAGAACCAGAGTCAGAAGGGACAGCAACTGTGCTGTAGAGTGAGCACGCACCAAGTGCACTGGAGGCTGCTGGCTGGATCCCTAGCACCAGAGACAGCATAAGGGGGACATGTGTGCAGACAGACAGACAGACTGACTGACGGACTACCCTTAAGGAGAAAAGGTTCGTCTTGATGCCTAAGTGGAGCTGTCATGGCATTAAGTTATTGTCTTACATGAAGGCTGTCTTAGGGGAACAATTCAAATGGCAATGTTTAATAATCAAATAAGGTGACTAAAGCCAAACAAAGCTGCTTCTGCCGTTTCCCGATTGGTTGCATGGTTGTCCCAGAAACAGCCCTCGTAATTGGAGAAGTGGGTCTCTGGGAAGGGAGGAGGACGGAATAGAGGCGGCAGTGATGGGTGATGCAGGATGCGTGCCTAGGGCTGCGTGCTGAGGCCTCTGCCGTCCCCACTGGGTGGCTGGTCCCGACCGAGTGGTCAGGGGTGGGTTACTTGTTACATACCCAGGTTCCTCCACTAACTAGTGCCTGGTCTCGTGAGATGGGTCTAGAAATTGGTCTGTTGATTACAAAATGCCCATCACTGATCCGTAGAGTCCTGGAGATTAGCCCTCAAGCTTTTCGCCCCAGCCGCCACCCCCTCTCCCTCACATTGGCGCCTATTGCATTGCAAGTCAAAGTGACTGAACTTTGTCTAAGGCCTTGGTACTGAAGAACTGTGCCATGTGTTCTGTGTTAGACGACAGGGCATTCCTCTTGCTTTCTTGTAACATACGTTGATTGTACAAAATAGTATGTTCCATTGTGGCATCTTCTTACACGCATACAATTTTATTTTATTATATTTACTCCCCGCGGCCCTCCCCCTCTCACCCTCCCAAGGACATCTCCCTGCAGCATCTCTGAAGCATCAGGAGTTTTATTCTGATCAGTGCTCTCCCCCACCAGCTATTTCTGTCTCCCTTTATAGCAAACCCCTCACTATAGTCTGTTCTGACTAGTTCCAACCTTGCTTCCTCTTATATCCAGTGGAATCTGAGTTGCACACACCCACTCCCCTCCACACCCCCACTCCCCTCTACACACCCACCCCACACCCACCCATACCCACTCCCCACCACACCTGTACTGCCCACCATCACACACACCCACTTCCCTCCATGCCCCCACCCCCACCACACACCCACACTGCCCCACATCCACATACTGCCACCCACACCCACTGGGGAAGCAGCTCCCAGGGACCTCAGTGGTAGCTTGCACATTGCCTGGTTCCATTGTCCAGCCCAGGTGTCACCTGATCAGCCTCCTCCATGTTCGACACCACTGGCTCCTGTGGGATGTAATACTCTCTCCTTCATGTGTTTGCCTTTTTGTTTGTTTTGTTCTTTGAGACAGTGTCTCACTCTGTTACTCGGGTGTTCTCTGCCCCGCTTCTTTTTCTTACAGCTTTTGTTGCTTGAGGAGTCCTCAAGCGTTGGCTTTTGCAATGCACACCTTAGCCCGCACAGCAACTCGTGGGGTTGAATCCGGACACGACCAGTTGCTCGGCCTGCCTCTGCCCCCTTCTTTTCCTTACAGCACTGTACACTGCTTGACAGGGTGGCCAGCCCTCTGCTCCCCAAACGTGTGTCTCACCCCATCCTCACCAGACCCCAGGGATCTGAGTTCCCACCACACAGGAGGCTAAGGCTAAGTGGGCGAAGGGATTCTCGTGTCTTTCCCCTCATCAGCGTGGTCAGATGTGGCCCTCCTTCCATTCACACTACCCGGCGCTTGGCCTGCTTCCCTAAGCTCGGCCCCACTGAGCAGAGCCGGGGAACGGGAGCTGGGTTTTCTTTTGGGTTCCATTCTGGTCATCTGGGCTTCCTCTGAAGAGTGTGTGGTTTACACTCTTCACCCCAGGGCCTTCTTAGTCACGTTCGCCGCACAATGGCTGCTCTTAGTGGAAGCAGCGCCCCATGTTCCACAGTGAAAGGCCAGCTGCAGAGTACGGGGAGAACAAGGGTGGAATGATTTGATCAGACATCTGGGGGCCTCCTGGCATTTGGAGTGAGTGCCTAGAGAAACTTAACTATTCTGGCCTGAGGGAGCTGGCAACCATTAATCTTAGTGAGTTCAACCGCTGTTTGCCCCAGAGGTCCCAACATGCTGTATGACTCAGAGCCCTCAACACTCTGCCTATTCTTCTCTCCCTGGGACATTCCAGAGGCCATTTCTAAGGCATGTTAATTTGGTCTTGACTGACATGCCGCACTATACCCATGCTTGCTTTTCTAAATGAGTTTGTTAGCATTCATCATTCCCGATCCACCACCTTGCACACCTAGGGAGAGCAGGCGTCTGCCTGCCCTGCCGTCTCCACTTTTCTGCACTCCATCTGACATGCAGGCGCTCCTCTCCAGCATGGACCACCCGAGCCCAGGAGCCTTGGGCTGTCCAATAGCCATTCTTCAGGTAAGCGGGCAGAGGAAAGATGTGGTTAGAGGGTCGTCTCTTGACCATTTCCTTCTTCAATGCCCCGCATCACGGATGGCGGCTGCCATCTGTCTACCAAGTTCTTCGTAAACTTTCTGGAATTCAGAGAGACCACAGATGCTCGGTACAAGTTGGACAACCCCAAGGGTGAGGGTTCTGGAGAATGGCACAAAGGCACTCAAAATGCCACAGCGCTGTGTACATACTTTCAAAGAGTAGGGTGAGGCCTTCTTGACCCTCATTGCTACCCATATCCGGCCATGTCAACTGCTCCTCCTGGTGCTGGGCTCCAGGCCAACCTCTGTGATCATGTTGCTGGTCGTGTCTCGTCAGTATCCGTGACGCGAGCCGAGGCAGCTGCACGGTCACGACTCTGGCTCTTCATCTCCTAAGCCTCAACCGTCTATTTATGCTGCAGGGCACCCACTCCCGGGGCTACAACAGGAGGGGGTCATTAGTCACAGTACTTCGTCCAGAGGCTTCCAGTCAGCTCCACAATTGCAATGACGTCCCTATTTCATTTCCCAAATACAGTTGTTTACATAGGAAAATACAGCTTTTTCTCCTGTCAGAACCTTTGACTTTGTTTTGTTTATCAAATCAAGTTCCAGCCCCTTGCTTCACATTTGCATCTCATTTGCATCTCACTGGTAGGGAAGGCTTGAAATTGTAGATCTCTAAAATTCTGCGTGTACTTAATGATTGTGTAAGGCCCTGGACTAACACCTCTGGGGTGAATTGGACTTGACACCCCACAGATGACGCATCCTAATTCCTGGCTGTCCAGCACGGACACACCCCCACACTTCTGTCACTACACGGGCCATGCTGAAGGCCAGCTTACTATTGAGCCACACCCACTGAGGCAGCCTGGCAATGGTGTGGAGAGGGTGAGGTGGGGACAGCTCAGAGGCTGGGAATCTAAGCTGGCAGGTGACACCACTGGCAAGGCCTCCAGTCCTGGCGTTCACAGGGTCATTTACTGAAGATGTCCTGTTGTTTTCCGGACTGCACAGGGCAGAGCTGTGGTGGAGGGCAGTGACTCCAGAGCCACAGTGAACACGTCAGGATTTGGAAACCCGATGCCGTAGGATGATACAGTTAAAGTCACTCAGCCAAGACAAGGCCAGGACACAGCCCTCAGATAGTGCTTGCAGTCTCCACCCCGAAGCTCCTTGAGATTTCCTTGTCTTCAGATCACAGTGCAGGGAGACAGCCAGCATCGGTTTGGTTTAAAAAAACAAAAATTATGGAGGTCTTCATGTACCACTCTCTCTGCAAAGTGTGGGCAGAGGTCTGATCCCAAGAATTGATGCTGGAGTGAGAGACAGTTCTGTAACGGAGCAGTGCAGCTGGGAGTGGGCACAGGGTAAGGATGCTGGGTGGGAGACTGCCAGGACAGAGAGGCAGACCTCCGAGTTTAGTTTTGAAGGCCTGGCATTCTCCAGGAGGAGGACCCGGGGAAATTCCCAACTGAGCAGGAGAGCACGCTCGACTGAAGGTCAAACTGATCCATCAGCGGCTCAGTAACACATTTGCTGTGTCTGTGCTCACCATGAGTGTCCCCACTGGGTGGGTTGTACAGGGAGTGGACGTGGTAAAAGCAGAGGAGACCGGGCAGGTAGGGTCGTGCCAGGAAACTGCAAAAGCTAGCATCTCACAAGCTATGTCCAGCAGTGCTCCCGGTACTGCCTGCCCAGCTATAGAGCCTTTTTGGTCATTCGTCTTACTACAGAGAATCTGTGAAATGAAACGGAGGGTGTCCCTTTTGTGGAGGCCTTCGAGGGACCTTTCATCGGGCTGTCTTCTATAGAAAGGACACTCTGTTCCATTTCAGTCCCCCTTCTGGTGAACGTACGGTCTACCTGCTGCTCTGCGCCCAGCTCTGACCTTCTCTCTCTCCCTCAGGCCTGCGGAGCTGGCCACCAAGTACGCTAACTTTTCCGAGGGAGCCTGCAAACCCGGCTACGCTTCAGCCATGATGACTGCCATCTTCCCCAGGTATGTGATTCTTGCCCTCGATGCCTGGATGGTGTGGGCTGTGTGTGGCTCACCATGTGGAACACCGGAGAGAATGTGACCCTCTCCTGAGGAGGCCCCTAAGTGCCCTCCTCGGTCTAGAAGTTCACTGGTGCCCAGGGAAGGACTTTGGTTTCATGGGTTCCACACCGCCCACTCTGCTCTTGCCACACTCTGAGTGGCATCCACACTCTAAGCGCTGTGCCTGGCCTTGCAGTGTATTTGGAGGGGAAGGAGGTAGAAAGTGCTCAGCTGGCCCCTGGAAGTCTGGTGTTCAGAGCCACCAGGCAGAACATTGACACTTCTAGTCCTGGAATCACTGGTTAAACCAAGCTGTGTCCCCTGGCTGGCCTGAGAGGCATAGTCAAAGCAAGAATGAAGAATGCTTCCTGAAACTGTCTGGATTTTAGTACCTTCCCTGGCTGTCCATTTTGCATTATGGGTACCTGATCTCCCTGATTTCAGGCTTGCCAAGAAAATCTGTGCCTGGTGTAGGAAGTTCTGTTTACCAAATGCTTTTATCAAGTGTAAATGTTACCTTTAGTATAAATATATTTAGTAAATTAGCATGCTGGCTGCATTTCTTTATCCCAGCTAGTTCCCAATAATGACACAGAGAGGCCAAGATTTATTTCCAAGATTTACCTCAGTTTCTAGGCAGTCAGATAATTTATCCTAGCCCCTAAGATAATCCGGCTACCTCTTAGCCAGTATCACAATGATACTTGGCAATTAAGTCTTCCATGTTTTGGCTGAACTCTCAAGAATTCTTTCCTCCTCTCTCCTCATGATAGATCTGCTTCTCCCTTCCTCTCTCTCTTCTTCCACTACTGATGGAACTATTCTCTCTTCTGACCAGCTGTTGGCTTATCAGCTTGTATTGACAAGGCAGAGAATAAATGGTAAGAGTTGTTTATGCAAACTTGAGACAGGAGATTCTTGACAAAAGTGTTACAGTGCCATGCCTGAATTGAAACAAGGTATGAGGGCAGAGAAGTCAGCACTGGAATAACTCACAGATAACCATTACACAGTGTACAAAACATGATGCCCACAATCAGGCCTTGATGAGGAATAGGGGCTGACGAGCTGTGTTGACTCGCTCCTGGGTAGTAGATGTAGCATTCAGCTCACTGCAGAGTGCTGGGGGCAGCTCTGCTCCCTGAAGGAAGGATTTGCCTCCCATCTTTACAAGCCCAAGCTCAAGATGTACACTGTGTTTGCAAGCAGGATACTGAGAAACAACGGGTACCAAAGCAGATCCAGGATCTTGAGTGGAATGCTCATTCTCTGGTCATCCTGAGCAGTCCCACCTAGCTCTGTGTGAAATGCAGGGGCTAGAGTAGCTGCTGCTCAGACAGGTTCTCAGTCTGAGCTCTGCCTTCTGGACCGATTCCCACCACTGGCCTCTTCCAGCTAAATCCCTCCAAAGTGCGAGGACAGCCTTCTGTGTTCTTACACAGCTGCACTGCTCCTCCCCAGCCCAGACGCTTGTGAGCTTTCCTGGACCAAGTCATAGGTTTCATTTCTAATTGAAAGTCATACAAGCGTGTGTGTGTGTGTGTGTGTGTGTGTGTGTGTGTGTGTGTGTGAATGTATGTGTAGGTGTGTGTGTATGTGTGAATGTGTGTAAATATGTGTATGTGAATGTGTGTATATGAGTGTATGTGCGTATGTGGGTGTGTATGTGTGAATGTATGTGTGTGTGAATGTGTGTAAATATGTGTATGTGAATGTGTGTGTATGAATGTGTGTGTGGGTGTACGTGTCTTGCTATATTAAGTGGCTTCCTCAGTATGATAATAGTTTGATAACAATATGATTATGACATTGTTAGCAGTTGTGATCAACTCTTCCTCACATCCCTGGAGGATGCAGAGTAGATGGGGGTGAACCTGTCAGTCCTCTGATCACGTGATTGGTCCACCTGAAGTTCTGAGGCTCCCCAGGTGTCCACTGACAGTCTCTTCATTAGGATAAGAATGTTCTGTCACCTCCAAGATTCCAAGGTGTGCGGAGTTCTGTGTCTGATATTCTTGTCACTCTGAAAATTGCAAAAGTCTTATAAGCTCTGGGCTAGGAATGAACACCAACAACCAAACATTAGAGCAACGTCCCCAATATCAGATCAGAAGACCCCAAATATCATAGCAGGAGGCCCTCAAGTATTGGAGCAGAAGACCCCTCAAAGGGGAGAACCTTTAGGGAAGAGGCAGTTCTTTGGGAATGGGAGAGGGGTGGGAGAAAGAATTACCTGGGGAAGAAATGGCCAAAATAGAGTATGCATGCATATAGGAAATGTCAAAGAATTTAAAACAAAATTTTAAAATGAAAGGAAATGGGGGTTGGGGATTTAGCTCAGTGGTAGCAAGCACAAGGCCCTGGGTTCGGTCCTTAGCTCTGGGGAAAAAAAAAATAAAAGGAAATGTTCTCCCAGTGTTATTGTCTTGCAGTTCTTAGAAGCCAGGGCAGAGACCTAAAAAGTATAATAAAGTTACAGATCCATGTCTTCTAATGCCTCTAATGACTGTTCTCTGACTCCTGAGTCTTTGAAGTGTTTTCTTCCATTCCTAGTTGTGTGGGGTTGTGTGTGTGATCACAGTAAGCTTTCCGTGATTCTTACTCTCAAACGATTAGGATCTGAGTTATGGGGAAACATCTGGTCCATCTTAATGAGTGTTCTTGAGAAGAGACGCTTTGTTATTACTGGGTACTCCATGGAGACGGTCAGATAAAGTCGATAGATACTGCTTGTCAAATTGCCATGTCTTTCCTGGTTCTCTATCCACTTAATTCTGACTGGAGTGCTGAAATCTTCCCTCATCTGGTTTCACTTCCCTCAGTTACTTGGTTCTTAGACACTTATTGTTATCACATTTCTAGGTCCTCTTGTTATTTTGACTTTTTTTTCACTAGTAATAATTCTTGTGAAGTCTTCCTATGACGTCAATCATTCTAACTGCTCCACTTGATTAAACTTGGCCTTATCGACTCATTTGCTCCATGTGTGTACACATATATACTTTTGTTTGCTCCTGAGCTATTGTGTGTATAGTGGGGCAACAGTCAGTCCATCCAATCTGCTGATGTCTTTATGTCTCCATATTTAAGATGGGTTTCTTGTAGACAGCCCATAGTTGAACCTTGCTTTTTTTTTTTTTCCATCTTTATTAACTTGTGTATTTCTTATTTACATTTTGATTGTTATTCCCTTTCCCGATTTCTGGGCCAACATCCCCCTAACCCCTCCCCTCCCCTTCTATATGGGTGTTCCCCTCCCCATCCTCCCCCATTACCGCCCTCCCCACAACAATCACATTCACTGGGGGTTCAGTCTTGGCAGGACCCAGGGCTTCCCCTTCCACTGGTGCTCTTACTAGGATATTCATTGCTACCTATGAGGTTGGAGTCCAGGGTCAGTCCAAGTATAGTCTTTGGGTAGTGGCTTAGTCCCTGGAAGCTCTGGTTGCTTGGCATTGTTGTTCACATGGGGTCTCAAGTCCCTTCAGCTCTTTCAGTCCTTTCTCTGATTCCGTCAACAGGGGTCCCGTTCTCAGTTCAGTGGTTTGCTGCTGGCTGAGCCTTGCTTTTTAATACAATACGATGATGTCTTGTATTGAATTGCTTCTAAAGTTATATGCCATTTATATAAGTCATTGATACGGTTGTGTCTGAGACTACTCCATCACCGTTAGTTTCCTGTTTGTTTCCTTCTTTTTGTGCCTCCTTTTGGATTAATTACATACTATGATTTCATTTTTACCCTCACCATTGGCTTAATAGCTATATTTCTTTGTCTCATAATAGATATTTTGCATTGTATAAGATAAGTTTTTAATTTATAATTATTTTCTAGTATCCATATGGAATGTAACAGCCTTATGTAACAATATTTTCCATTCTTTGTGCCATTTTCTCATTCGCTTTATATATTTATTTACCTATCAGAAAGCTACAGTATTGTTTCACTCATTTGTCCTTAACCCGCACATATACACATGTTTAAAACTAAGATATTTTAAATATAAAAAGAACTCTTAAAATTCATCAACGAAAATGAGCTACTTGGTTTATGTAGGTGCCCCTCAAAGGACGAGACGCAAGTGGTTAAGAAACAGAAAGATGCTTAGTGTCACCGACTAAAGAAATGCAAAGCAGAAGCACATGGGGAACCCACCTTATCCTCACAGCTACTGTCCAATCAAACAGAAGCTAGCAAGAGCTTATAAGGTATGGAGAAATTAGAATAGTGCAGCTTCTGTGGGAAACAGTGTGGTCATCGTTACAACAGGGTTAGCTTGTGATCCAGCAATTCTTTGTCTGTTTGTACAGCCAGAGTAACTGAAGTCAGGGTCTCAGGGATTTGCACACCCAAGGTCATAGAGTCATTAAGTGCCTAAAGCTAGAAGCAACCCATGTGCCCATCAGGAGACGAAGGGAAAACAGAGCAAGTTCAGACAGAGAGGTGTTCTTTCTGCAGTAAAAAGAGGCAACTCTGACTCATGCAGGGTGAACCCCTGAAGATGTCACTCCCAATGCAGTGAGCCAGTCACAAAGGGACAGACATTGGTGATTCCAGCAACATTCAATAAATACATATTTCCATCTTCTGGCTGAAGAACCTCTTCGTGCCTATGTGTGAGTGCAGGTACATGTGTGCATATGTGCATATGCCTGTGTGCACACACACGTGCTTGCATGGGCACAAGCGTTTGTGTGCGTGGCAGATCCGATGTCATGTGAAGTCCTTCAGTCTGACTGAGTCTTTGTTATGCTTTTGGCTTGGGAGGTTTTCCTGGCGGGGTAACAGCTCTTCCCACAACCACACCTCCTTGTGGGACTTTAAAGCAGCTCCTTTTCTTTTTATCACTACTATGGTGACTTTGTTGAATTACTTAACAGCACTTGCTTAGGGCTTGCTATTTTCTTTATCTAAAGCTTGCGTGATCTCTGCCAGACAGTTTTCTCTTCTTCCGTTCTTTCCAGAAGCCTGCTGAGGCTTTCCTCTCTGTCCGTGGTGTCCAATATGATGCTCGCTCTGCTTGGTGGTCGATGGATTCACAGTTTTATCTGTCTTATCTGCCTTTTTTTCTTTTGTGACATCTAAAACTATATTGAAGCTACAGTATCTATAATCGTCATAAGGTATAATCAATCCAAGCACACATTTTGTATATATTTTTTAGATTTCACGTTTTTATTTTTGTGAGCTCCTTTAGGTCTTTTTATATCTTCTGTCTGGTTCTCTGTTATGTCCATGGATTGGTTTGGCTTTTTTTTCTGCTTAATAAGCAGGTTTTTAATAACTCTGTGAATACGTGGATGAGAATGACTCCTCTAGGCTCATATATTTGAATATTTGGTACCCAGTTTGGGAAGGATTAGAAGGTATGGCCTTATTAGAGGAGGTCTGTCATTGGAGGTGAGCTTTGGGTTTCAAAAGTTAATGCTATTTCCAATTAGCTAGTTCGTTTCTCTCTCTCTCTCTCTCTCTCTCTCTCTCTCTCTCTCTCTCTCTCTCTCTCCCTCCCTCCTCCCTCCCTCCTTCCCTCCCTCTCCCTCCCTCCCCCTTGAGGATCAAGCATAAGCTCTCAGGACTTCTCCAGCTCCATGCCTACCTACCTGCCAAGCTCCACATGTCCATGGTCATAAACTCTACCTCTGAAACTGTAAGACCCACATAGACTGTTTCTTCTGTAATTTGCCTTGGTCATGGCACCTTAACCACAGCAACAGAATAATAACCGAGGCAAGATGTTTCACATTCTTGTCTGCTAACTCTGGGATGGTTTCCATTGATGTATATTTTTCTGCTTCTCTGCCTGGTAGTTTTCACTGGATTTAATAGCTTTTCACACTTTTCTGTGCTGGATTTTGTTGTGGTCCTTTAAATGGCACTGGACTTCGGTACATTTAGCTAAGTTACTCAGAAACAGTAGCAGCCCTTTAGGCTTGCTGTAAGAGCTCGGCAAGTCGTGAGCAGCCTTTTCTTTAGAGCCATTTAGCCTCCTGAGGCACTGCCCAAGCCGCCTTCCTACTTAGGAATTCCGCTCTCGCTGATGCATCTGCACTCTGCCGTATGGGAATAGAAACAGCCCCTAGTCTGGTATGAACACTAGAATTTTTTTTTAAACTTCTTCCTGCTGGTCTTAGCTTCCGTGTCTCCTCTCATGTGTGCACGGATCAGTACTTGGCCAGAAATCTGGGAGGTGCCCACTGCAGACCTTCAGAGCTTTCTGTGTTGCTCTCTCATCTGAAGCAATCCGTCCTGTCGATTACAGGCTCTGTGGCCTTCCTTAATGGTGTTGTATTTGCTCGACTCAGAAAGACCTCCAAGCTTTATTTAGAGTCCCATCCTCACCACAGACTGGACACTGACACCACGCGGTCAGCGAGGCCCTTTGGGGTTCACTGTGTTTGTTTCTGAAGATTATCACTTTATTTTTCTAAGTGTTAAGTTTGGAAGATAAAACTTGTGCCCATATTCCACGATGGCTAGAAGCAAATGTTCCCTCCGTTTGTCTCTCTGTTTTGAAACAGTGTCTCATGTAGCACAGCTGGCATAGAACTTACGTCGCTGAGGCTGGCCTTGAACTCTTGACCCACCGCCCATGTGCTGGGATGCCAGGCATGCACACCAGGCCTCTCATCTTTTTTTACACAGTGTTCCATCCTGTAGGTGTTCCGTATTTTAATTAAGCACTTCCCTTTTGGTGAACAGTATCCAAACTTCACTTTTAAAAACATTACTTCACGAATAACTTTCTTTGTATATCATTTTTCACACATGCAAGACTATGTAAAATAAAGTGCTACTTCCAGATCAAACATTATAAGCATTTTTAATTTTGGAAGTTATTGGCAAGCTGTCTTCCATAGTGGCTTTTGAAAATTGCCTAAATGGGTGTTAGTTTCTGATGATACGTTCTGTCTTAGTTTCTTCTTTTGTTTCTGCAACAAGGTATCCCCAAAAAAGCAACTTAAGGATAGAGGTTTATTCTTGTTTCCAGTTGGGGCGGAGCATAGCTGGGAAGGTGTTGCAGTGGAAGCGGGAGGCTCTGGTCACACTGCGCCTGCAGTCGGGAAGCAGAGGGAAGCGAGCTAGCCTTGGCTTCTTTCTCTTTTCTGTCTGGTCCATGGCGCCAGTCCATGGGATTGCATCACTCATTGATAGTGAGTCTTGACACCTCACTTAGCCTGATCAGGATCAACCACCTGCAGACGCTCTGAGATTTCTGTCCACAGAGATCCTGAATCTCTCCAGGTTTATTGTAAGCTCAGCCATACGTGATGGCAGGCGGATCTCTTGGAGATCAAGGTCAGCTTGGTCTACAGAGTGAGTTGTAGTACAGCCAGGGCTACATAGTGAGACCCTGTCTCAAAAAAAAAAAAAAGAAAAAAAAATTAAGCACCACACTTTCTTCTTGTTCTGTTCTGTTATTTTTTTTTTTTAAGATTTATTCATTTATTATATATAAGTACACTGTAGTTGTCTTCAGAGACACCAGAAGAGGGCATCAGATCCCATTACAGATGGTTGTGAGCCACCATGTGGTTGCTGGGAATTGAACTCAGGACCTCTGGAAGAGCAGTCAGTGCTCTCAACCTCTGAGCCATCTCTCCAGCCTCCTGTTCTGTTATTTTTAACTTTGTAACTTCTACTTAAATTATTAGTCTATCAATTTTGGGTTTAGGAGTGAAGTTGGAGCCTAGATTTCTTTTTATATGAGTAATTAATATTTCTTGACACTTAGGCCAAGAGGCACTGTAAATTCAAGGTTTTGGTTTGTATTATAGCACCAATATTTTTTAAAAGGCAAAGAGACAGTTTTATTTTACAAAAAAAAATCCTCTCCAAAACTTTATAAAAGTTGATTAGCTCCATCAATGTAATTTGATTTTAGTCAATGTAAATTGGTTTTAAATATAAGAAAACTGAATACTCATATATATCAAATTGTGCCTTCATTCACTAACATGAGCACACCTCCAACAAGTCCATACAATGAACATACATAAATATATACAGTACACATAAATAAAAAATATCAATCATCACTTTCCAAGACCCTAATTTTTGTATGAGTATCCTGGCAAATACAGAAAAATTTCACTGCACACTCTTACATACACGTGACGCCAGTCCCAGAGCTCAAAGTGGCATAGAACTGGAAGATCGGTGCTTGTTATGCAGGAACATAAGGCATGGTCTAAGACAGAAATCTGCAAAACCCAACAGTGTGACATTTCCACCAGCGCCAACAAAAGAACCTTGTGTTGAAAATGCAAAGATGACTTCAAAGGATTAATAGTGCAGGGCTACTGATGGTGGCTTTTAAAATACAGTTTACACGAAAACAAAATCTTCCGGAAGCAGAGAAACAGTCTGCGAATGTAAAATGTTCCGGTTCCTTTTCCTCTGGAGACCCTGCTGCAGACTTGCACTGCTCTGACTCAGTGTTGAGACCCAAAGCTGGTCTGGCATCAGGCATCAGGTGCCACAGACAGCAGTCTGAGCCTGCAGTGGTGTCTCATGCCTATAATCCCAGCAAAAAGCAGAGCTCTATGAGTTCAAAGCCAACCTGGTCTACAGAGTGAGTTCCAAACAGCCAAGGAATACTACAAAGAGAAACTCTAGAGAGAGAGGGGGACAGGGAGAGGGAGAGGGAGTGGTCTGAACTAACTCTTGGTCTCTGCTCTCCTGCTTTGGAACTGCTGTATGGTTCAAAGGAAACTTAGAAAGCCAAGGACACGACCACACTGGGGATCATAGCTGGGCCAAGGGAACCTTCTTGGTTTGAAATAGCGCATTTTGTAGCCTACAACTTTCATAGAGGCAGTTTTAATTCTGGCGAGTGCACTCCTAATGTGGCCTCAACTGCAGCTGTGCTCTTGATAGACCCATTCCCCATGTCCCATAACTGAGGAACACAGATGTCATCTCGCACAGCCACAGTCTCCAACATGAAGAGGTCCAGCCCAGAAATACAAGCTCAAACCTAGTTCTGGTCTCTTCTGTAGTACTGGATGAGCCCAGCTTCAGTCCAGGAACCAGCCTGGCATGCAGGATCCATCAACTATCTAGCATCATTCCCTTTTCCCTATTTTTTTAAAAATTAAAAGTTGATTTTTTTTAACATAGAACATGTTCTGATTATGTTTTCCTTCCCTCAACTCCTCCCAGATCCTCTCTGCCTTGCCCCCCACCCAGATCCATGCCCTCCCTTTCTTTCTTTCACTAGAAAACAGACATTTAAAATATATCTACATATATGTATGCATATATATATATATACATACACACACACACACACACACACACACACACACACACATATATATATATATATATATATATATATATATCAACCTGGATTAGGATAAAATAATCAAACAGAAGAAAAAGAGCCAAAGGGAAAAACATAAGAACCACGTATAGATGCAGAGGCATACATGTTTGCACATACAGAAATTCTATAAAAACACAAAACCAAAAACTATAATATATACACAAAAGACCTATAAGGTAAAAAAAAAAAAACCAAAACCAAACAAACAAAAAAAACCTTTAAAGATACTATTGAATTCATTTTATGTTGGCCATCAACTGCATCTGACCTGTGCAACCCTATGCATGCTGCCACAGACTCTGTGAGTTCATATATATATCTGCCCTACTATGTGTCGATGGTCTTATCTTATTCCTTCGGGGTCCTCCATCCTCTCTGGTTTTTACAATCATTCTGCTTCCTCTACCACCGGGGTCCCTGAGCCCCGAGGGGAGGGATCTGATGGCGGTGTCCCGTTTAGGGCTAAGTGATGCAGGGTACCAGGGTGCTCTCTGCACAACTGTGGGTCTCTGTGTTTGTTCCTATCTGCCGTCGGAGGAAACGTCCATACAGAATCTCTTTATAGCACCATCAACCTTTGAACCTTATCTTAGTGAAGAACTGCAGAAGGAAAAACGACAGCAGCATCTTGCAGTGCACACTGCGCTGGAAAGACACGAGCGTTAGGCCGTGTTCTCAAGTCCTCGTGCCTTTCTCACGTAACAGCTGTGTGAACTTGGAAACGTCTGAGCATTACTGCCCACATAAGTCAGGAAAATGAAATCAGATGACATCTCCTGGGGCTATGTAAATGTTAGATCATTCCAGTAAGTTGGACACTTAGCAAATGAATTCCATTTGCCAGTGACTTTCATTATAATTAGATGAGTTTGTGGTTTTGGTTATTGTTGGTTTGTTTACTTTACTATCTGGGAAATAAATACACATCTCAGAGCAGGTCGCAATAAATACTTTAAATGTTGTTTTAAAGGGAAAAAAAACACGATTCATTCAAATGTATCACTTAGAACCACAGTCGATATTCGACATTCCTGGCAATCATTTTTTTTTAATCTTTTTTTTAAACAGATTTTTTTGTTTATTCTATATAAGTACACTGCCACTGTCTTCAGACACACCAGAAGAGGGCATCAGATCCCATTACAGGTGGTTGTGAGCCACCATGTGGTTCCTGGGAATTGAACTCAGGACCTCTTGAAGAGCAGTCAGTGCTCTTAACCGCTGAGCCATCTCTCCAGCCCCCTGGCAATCCTTTATTCATACATGTAAGCGGTTCTTTTGCATATTGGTAGAAGATATGATTAAGTTCATTGAGTGTCATACCTTTAGAAGATCTAGTGTGTGTGTGTGTGTGTGTGTGTGTGTGTGTGTGTGTGTGTGTGTGTGTGTATTTGTCCAAGGAGGCCAGATGGGTGTCAGCTCCCTGAGGCTGCAGATGCAGGCAATTGCGAGCTTCCTGATGTGCATACTGGGAATCAAACTCAGGTCCTTTGCAAGAACATTGTGCGTTCTCTCTTTATCACTGAGCCATTTCTCCAACCTGAGTGCCATGTCTTTTATACAGTGACCAGTTCAGCCACTCAGTATTGAGTGTCCTCCCCAGGCAAAGCCCACGGCCAGCAGTTTCAGAGAAAAGCAGAGCCCTGTCCTGTGCTGCGGGGTGAAAGCCATAGTCACCAATGGCTCTGTGCTAAGAATCTTTCCCGTTTCTCTCTTTAAATCTCCTGATGATTTTTTTTTTTTCGGAGCTGGGGACCGAACCCAGGGCCTTGTGCTCACTAGGCAAGCGCTCTACCACTGAGCTAAATCCCCAACCCCCTGATTATTTTTATGACACGGAGTTGATCGTTAGTACGGTTTCAGTGAGAAGGAATGGACGCACGGAGAAGTCAGGGGATTTGTCTGAAGTCACAAAGATAAGGAAGGAGAAAGCTGGCTGGGCGTTTTGTTTCATTTTGTTTTCCAAGTCAGGCCTCATTCTGTAACCCATGCCATTCCGATCTTCACTGTGTGGCCCAGGCAGACCTTAAACTCACGTCAATCCTCCTGCCTTAGCCTCTCAAGTGCTGGAATTCACAGACATGGATCATTACTTCTGGTTGAAACTGGGTTTTGAATCCAAGTATTCTGGTGGTACAGCCTGCTTGCCTAACTACTGCGTCCTGCTACAACTGTGGCCAGATGGCAGGTGGGCGGGGCACAGATGTCAGCCAGATGCCTGCCCATGGCTGCTGAGGCAGGGCGGGAGTTAGGCCCCACTGTGCAGCTCTGCAGGAGAAAATCGTGCGGGGGTTTTTTGTTGTTGTTTTAGAGATACATGTTGCTTTAGGAAGGCTCAGTATTGTGATTCTCTTGGACTTCTGAGCCCTGGTCCAGGCTCGTGCATTCCCTAGAGTACAGGTATGACCAGACTCTGCAGAGTTCTCTGGGACAGGGAGTCTGGAGCCAGCATAGTTCCTGTTGCCTGCTTTAGGACCCTTGCGTGAGAAGGTGTAGGAGGCCTGTTGCACTGCCTGGGGGCTTTGAAGGCTTGTGGGCTCCTGGCCAGGGCCGCTGAGTAGCTGGTAACCCCACATTCCAAAGCACTTTCCTCTCTACCCCTCCAGAGAAGGATCCCGGGACTTTTATCTCTACAACTCCGGGAGGTGTGGTAAGACTGGGCGTGGGCTTTGTCTGTCCCATACTATAAATCACAAAATATGGAGTCTTCTTCCCCATTGTGCTTCAGAGGAAGATGCCCAGCCCCCACCCTGCCAGGAGTGTGATAAGGACTTCCGGCTTCCCATGTTCGCTAACTCTGGATCTGTGTTGTCTGTCCTTTCTCACACCTCTTTTCCTTTAAATGCTCTTGTCCATCAGAAAGCCTTTGTGGACAAATGTTCCGTCTGGGCAGCTACCCTACTCTTTTCATGGTGGCTTTCCACACGCTTAGAAACTGAGTTGTCTCCTCTCTCCCTCCTTGGACCCCCTGACTCTCTGAAGAGTCCTTCTCAGGCTCCACGGCAGGCACACTCTGTTCCTGTGGCACTCTGCATGGCCCTCCTCCCTTCTCACCCACCGCTTCAGCTAATGACAACTCTCCAACCCAAAGACCCAATTTCCTGAGGGACAGCTCCACTCGGATGAGTCATCCGACCATCTCAGACCCAGCATCCCCCAGAGTCCAACTACACTGAGTCAGACTACATCACAGATTTCAGTAACTCTCACCTGAGCAAAATCTCTGGACTCTCCCTCCTTCTCCACCTGATGATCCAAACCTTCCCAAATCTAAACTCTCTTCTCTGGTTGGCCTCCACCCCACCCCCACCCGGTCCTCCAACCTCTCCTACTGCCGGGGAGCCCGGGTGTTCATTCTGTTCTTGTTCTTCTGCATTCTGACTTCTCCTGCCCCTCACCGGCTGGGTGCTGTCAGCGTTTGCCCCTCGGTTCCTTCCACAGGTGCCATACTTTTGCATATCCGGTAGACCTCCCCCCTACAACAGCCAGCCGGGCACAAAGTCACAGAGGTTTGAGGACCACTGCAAGCCAGCCACAATGTTGGTCACCCTTCTTGACCTCAGGCCCATTTTGTAGATGAGAAAGCTTGTCAGAGGCTACAGTAGCACAGAGCCAGAACCAAATTCAGCAGCCCCACCCTGTGCCTTTATTTTGGGGCTCTGAGCCGTGCGTCTTTTGGGGGAGTGCACATTCCTTTCCTTTTGTTTGGAGGGTGGGTTAAGTGCTTTTGATTGGTTTCCCTCTGCCACAAAGCCCTTGGGTACCTGGCTTCCCTCCGAAAAGAGCAGGCGCACACTGAGTCCAGACTCCTGAGGAGCCCAGAAAGCTGCCTGAAGGACTGACTGACTGACTGACTGACTGATGAGGACGGCACCTGTCCTTGACCCGGGCTTGAACTGCCGTCTGTGTCTGGTTGGCCATCCACTTCCCACTGTCCCCACGATGTTCTTTAGCATCCAGTGTGTAAGTAACTTTGCCCTCCGTCGTCACCCTTCAAAGGCCCTTGCTACATGCGCAGTCTCTCCCCGCTCTGCCTGCTAACCTTCACAGATGGACTTTAGTCCACGGCCTGACTTGTGGGCTGTTTGTTTGTTTTGGGAGGGGCCTCCTTTCTTAGAGGCCTGGAGACCCATACAGGTTAGCACAGTACTTACTATTGACCCACTGTGTGCTACCTCTGATTGTGAGTTTGTGCGCTAGGCCTCCATCTCGTCACTGTCCCCAAAGCAGAGTTGCTGTCCCAACCAAGAAGGTAGAAACATGCAGTTGGCGTAGCAAACGTTATTTTATATGCTGAGGGTCGTTACACAAGGGTCACACTCTAAATTCTTAACTATGGTCCTAAGCCTATCTCCCCAGGCTGCTCACCTTAGCTCAAGGTTAGGTCCGATCTTTAACAGAAGCCTCTGATTCGAGGGTTAGGATCCTGGTGGAGACTCTCCAGCTGCAGGGCAGATCAGGGCGATGTCTCTCCAGATGTTCAGAACATCCTCACTCTTGGTCGCGCTATACACTGTCCGGTGGGTTCTAGGGCTGGGTGGGTTATCTTGAGGGAGTGATGTCACTGAGTTCTGGTTATCAGGTGCAGCCTTGGGTGTCTGCCGTAGGGATCCTGACTAAGTTAGTTTTACATGTCTAAAAGGCATTTTTACTATGCTCATCACAGCTGCCCCAGGTCAGGGCCCGTGCTGGTCCAGCTCAGCCTCCTGTAACTCCCACCTGAGGGTAAGGCAGGCAGCAGCCGCGGCAGAATGCCCCAGACTGGGTATCAGTCATCTTAGAAGCTGTGGTGTATCATGGGATGAAAAATGATATGAACCGATCCTCGTCACAGTTTTCTAGAGACAGACTAAAGTTTTGGAAACTTTCATAGCCATCACAGTGAGTTTATGCTGATGAGCCTATTAATTTTGAGATGGGACTTACTTAATTTTCCACGGGTGTTCGATTTCCCTGTGGTTCTTCTTTGTTATATTTTGTACAGTCATCATTCTGGGACAGAACTAAAGTGTAAAGAGCAGAACCAGTTGGTCCCTCACAGAACTCAAGAAGCACTGGACCGTGCTGGGAAGAGCACAGGCTCTGGAAGAGGGAGGGACTGGTGTGCCTGCTGAGGACTGCGGTGCCGGGAGACACTTATCCCAGCTTGTATACCCTGGAAAGGCCAGCAGCCTTTAAACCTGAGGGAGGAGAGGTCAGCGTGTAGCTGAAGTGTGGTAGGAAGTTTAAGGGCAGCTTCTTCCTCAGCAGACCCAGCTCCCTGCTCCCTGCTCCCAGCCACCGATGGCAGGAGCCCCAGGGGAGCTTAGCAGCCCAGCCCAGCCCCCGGTGCGAGCAGGCGAGCAGGCAGGGACATTCCTGTGGTATTTGAAGACTGATCTCGTCAGATTAGCAGCTTTGCTTATTTTGGTTCAGGTATAAGATCCCCACATGGGGAGCTCTGCGCGTGAGGAGTGAAAGCTGTTGAAAGCAAGAGCAAGATTGCCTGCTTCCAAACTGCTGCGCTCCCCGCTCCTCTCAGAGAGAGAGCTCAAATCTCTGTCCTTGGAGTGGAAAACGGGATGGCTGACCACACCTCCAGGAAGTTGTCCACTTTCCCTGCTCATCTGCTCCCAGGGAACGCTGTCACTATGTGACTGTTCTCCACAAATGGCCAGAGCTAGAAGAGAGGAGCCTGCCCCAGACCCCAGTTCTCCCCAGGGCAAGCAGGACTGTAGCCCATGCCCGCCTATTCTGGAAATTCAGCTCTGCTCTGCCTGATAATACAGAGACCCCCATCTCTGCCAGTAAGGGAGCTGGGCATAATGGTTTACATCTGTAATTCTAGTACTTGGGAAACCGAAGCAAGAGGATTTTGAAAGTTCAAAGCTAGCCTAGGCTACATAATAATGAATGCTAGGCCAGCCCGGGCAGTCTGAGAACTTTATCGAGAAGACGGCCTCTGGTGGGGAAGACACATGCCTGACCCCTGACTGCATCGTGAAAGCACAGAGTCGAGCCTGCAGTCAGCTCGTGGCATCTTTGTGCCTCTTGTGTTGGAACAGACCTCATCCCCCTCTCCCTCCCCACCCCGGTTGGTTCTGAGGGCTCAGATAGGGTTTCCCGTAGCTGAACGAGTCAACATGGCTGAAAGACAGACTTCGTCACTGCTATTCAACCCTCCGGATAGAACATCTGGGCCCAGGGCCAGCTGCAGAGCTCACCCCCAGAAGCAGACACCCAGTGGGGCAGGACCACCAAGGGGTAAGGCATGTGCTTGGGGCCTGGGCTCAGAAGCCATCTCTGGGGAACCTGATTAGTCTGGTGCCTGAAGTTACCTCTGATCCTGATCTCTTGCCTCCAAGGTAACTGTGAGCACCAAGCATCTGGCCAAGTAAAAGGCTATTGTCACCTCAGTCTCTGTCACTCCATCCACCCTCCCCTCCCCCGTGCACACCACAAGGACCAGTGGGATTAGGACATTCAGGATATGTTCCCCCTTGAAGGGCTCCCAACCAGCCCCTGTCCTTGTCCTTGTGCCTGTCTCAGAGGTCATTGCATTCACAGGTACCCCTGCCAACCAGGGAACTGGGCTCCAGTTCTCCCCTGCTCTGGAGGTAGAAGGCAATAAGAATGACCACTGGTTAGGGTGGGTACCATGAGCCCACGAGGTTCCTTAGGACAGAAACCATGATCTTTGCAGTCAGTGGCTCTGCTGTCCCTGCTTACAGCCAGTCTTATTCAGGGAGAACGAAGTCAAATGTAAGAGGCGGCCGGACAGAACCCAGGAGGCTGTGCCCAGGACTGGGGTACATAGGAAAGACCACTGTCAGGAAAGTCAGGCTCCTGCCTGCTCTGTCTACTGCTGCCTCACAAAAACTTAACTGTATTGCAGCCTCAGGTTGTTAGGGGATAACTTGGGCTGTAGGGTCTGCAGGCCCAAGCAGAGCATTTGCACAGAAGGTGCTGGCCCGGGAGGAAAAGGTAAGGCTGGTTGTCCCATCTCTGGCCCAGTCCTCACACGGGAGCTCAACACAGAAGGCAAGGCCAGCCAATCTCGGCCACAGAATCCCAGAGCCAATCTCTGTAAGCAGTGGTCATTTTGTCCAACCATGAGCCCTTTTAGAGGCAGAGTTGGAGGCCAGATAGTCAGAGTCACCTGGAGGTGTGGCTTACAACTGTAGATCCCCTGTTCCCTCCCGCTGGAGAACGCTCAGACCTGCCCCGCCCCCCGGATTTGGAGGAACAGGGAGCTTGGTGCTGAGCGAGGTGATCTGACCGTGCTCAGATTGTCTCTCGGCACCATAGTGAAGCTGGTCAGGATGGGGGAAGGGCATCTCTGCCCCACGACCTCACCATGGGTTCATTGATCCATGCCAGTACTCTGACCACTCACAGTGGCTCATTATGTTGTCCTAGCAAAGACTGAATGCAGCTGGGGTCTCGGCTTTCTCAGTCCACACAAGGGGAAAAGAGACGAGGGTTTGGAACCAGACAAACCTGGATGTCAATCTGGCTTCCCCACTTACTGAGCTATGTGACCCTGCATAGGACTCTTAGTCAAGCCGAGCTTCAGCCTCGCCTGCAAGAGTGGAGACAGTGATCCCTACCACCTGGGCAGCTACCGCCATGACTATAATTCATGGCCTGGGGCCTGGCCTGCAGTCAGGGCTCAGTCAGGGGCAGGAAGTGCTGTTGCCGCTCTGTCCTCACCCCCTGCCTTCCTCCACTCCGCATACACCTTCCCGTAATATATTCTGGGCCGGAGCTGTCAGGACTTGCGTAGACTGTACACACAAGCCCAGGTGATTGGCAACTGTTGATACAGGAATGCTGTGCATAGCAGGAAGGTGGCTGTTGGCATCTTCAGCCACACAGGATGCAACTGATAACTTATAATTTAGGTTTTCTGAAGCCTTTTGACCACCTGACAGAGCTGTCAGAATACCAGAGTGGTGTCTCCAGGTACCTAACCTCAGGCACTGCCCTGAAAAGCCCTCTTTTATACCTGCTCATGGTGCATGCCATTCCACAGGAGGGAATGCCTCCCAGTCGTGTCCCCGAGAGCCAGAGCTTTACTTTAACAAGCAGCTGGGAGTGTTTGGCGGCACCAAGGACGACAGTTTTCTCTGGCAGAACTGCTTGCTGCAGGCCGCTCCCCTCAGCTGTGGAGAGAGGGGCACTAGGTAAAGCCAGCACTCAGTGTGGGGCACTGTCTGCACACCTATGCTTTGTGTCCCTTTGTGTTTGTGTTTACAACTCCACCTCAGGGGTCACCTGGTAGGGGACGAATCGTTCATCATAGGCTCCCATAGCTCTTGGTGCATTTCTTTCTGTCATACTTTGAAGATCCTTCCTGGGTCCTCACTCATCCCTGACTAACTCTCATCCTTAATTTACTTTGTCTCCCCACTGATCTGGGGTCATCTCCTATCCCTGTCCCATCACCATACTGCTCACTCCCGACCTGGGCTTGGTGAAGCAGGCAAGAGTAGGCATTCCAGTGACCTACCTGTGCACTCTGTGTACCCCGCCATGTTCAGGCCACTGCACCACAGTGCCCATCAGCACCCCAGCATGAGCAGTGGGGGGAGGCTGAACTGACTGAGAATGTAGTAAGCACAGACCATTCTTCCCTCAAACCTCATGTCAGGGAGCTCCCTCAACGGCTCAAACCTATTTTTTAGGGGTGTGTGTGTGTGTGCGCGTGTCCCCTTCCCCTTTGTGGGTCCTGGGGATTGAACTCAGGTCATGAGGCTTGGCTACCCTGCCCAGAGTGTATTTTCTTTTTATTGAGTGCCAGGAATTACACTGGACATTGGGAAGACAGTTTTGAAAAATTCAGCCAAGTTAGCCGTTTTGCAACATCTTGGAGAAGTAAACTGAAGTCGGATCAAAGGATTCTGATGAAATTTATGTAAAACTGAAAAGGTGGGGACTAGGCTGAGCACCCCACCCTGGCCCTGGGTCGGCTGCTGAGTGAGGGGTTTAGGGAGGCTGAGGAGACCTCAGTCCGGCCCAGGATGGAGGCTAATGCACAGTAGTTCTGCAGGCCACACGAGGGACCAAATGGATGGCAGGCAGCCTGGGAGCCTCAGGGAAACCAGCTTGTGAGTGACTTGGTGCAGAGCGGAAGGACAGACACACAAGTGCATCTAAAGAGACTCCTCGGAGCTAGTCTTGGCACGCTCACCCAGGCCGTGCCCAGACAAAAGGCTGTTGACATTTCTCCTGGACAAGTAATGAAAAGCTGCAGGTGGAGGGCGAGCCATTTCTGCTTCTGCAATGCTCACAACAGAAAGAATGAAAATGGAGCCAGGCGTGCTGACACATGAGTGTAATCGCAGTACTTAGGAGGCTGATGCAGGAGGATTGCTAGGAGTTCAAGGCCAGCTTGTGCTACATAGAAGACCCTCTCTGAAAATGCCAAAAGAAAAAGGGGGGGTGAAGGGGAACGGGGAAAGTATGGCTTATTAATTCAGTGCTGCCCCTAGCTTCCAGCTTGTCCACAGGGCATGTGGGCTTAATTCTGGAAGCTCCCTGCAGAACATGCTCTGGGCATAGGAGAAAACGTCCTCCATTTCAACTGTGGGGGCCAGAACTCAGCCTCCATCCTCATCCACACCTCCTACAATGCAATCCTGCCCCTGCCCACTCTTCCCCCTCCTCCCCAGCCCCTTCCTCTCCATCCCCTGAGGCCTCTGTAAGATCTCTGCAGAGCTCTGGGAACAGTAACAAATAAGAGTTGTCACCATCCAAGAGCTGCCATGCGTGCGTGAGTGGGCAGTGTGGCGGTGTGGCCACTGCAGGGACAGTGGGCATCTCACTAAACTGCATGCAGAAGTCTTCTGCTAAAGGTTAGAGCTCTGCTCACTGCCGGTGGGAAATTAGAAACTAGCCAGGTGCCCAACACCAGTTTGGGGCTGGGGTTTGTACATATAATCCTAGCACTTAGAAGCCTGAGGCAGGAGAATGGCAGGCAAGGTCAAGGCCAACTTGGCTACTGTGTGAGTTTGAAGAGAGCCTGGGCTACATAGTCAGAACCCAGTGAGAATGGATGAATGAGTGTTTTAGTGGAGCTCCCAGGTTTCCGCAGTGTTGGCCAGAGAGTGAACTCAGCCCACACTGTGTCCTGCTAAAACCCAGGCGTCGATTGCTGTGGTGAGAGTCTGCAATAGTCCTGGGACCAGCAGAGCCAAGGTTCTCAACAGGTCATCTGACCCAGCCTGATGTCTCTGTCCCTGCTTCCATCCTCCCTAAACCCAGGAAGTACCTGAGCAGCTCACCTGATCGGCTTGGTTGGCAGGCCTGCACCCCTCCTGGAATAGAAACCACCCTCCTGGTGTTCCAAAAGAAAAGCAAGAAGTGCCAGCAGCCTCTCCTCAGCCTCTCTGAAAAGCAGCCAGGCCATCAATCCTTACAGCAGCTCGTCCTGTCAAGGGCCTGGGGAAACAGCCAGGTTTCCCTACCTGCCGTCCCTGACTGATCAGTCCCATTCACACACCATCAGCCCTGGGAGGCAGCCTGAGTGACTCATTCCCCACCCCCCTGCCCCCCATGAGGTCCCCAAGAAACAAATGAGCTGCTGGTTAGCCACCCAGCCCACCCGCCTTTGGCTTTGGGAAGCAACAGGGCTAGCCTACCCCTGGGTAAAGTAGTCCCCACCACCGGTTAACCCTTTGCACACTAATAAGGATTCTTTATAGACCCACTAGTCCAGGCTAGCCCCTGTATCTTTCAGACATTGGCGGGCACCTATCCTGATTAGCACGAAAACAGTCCACGATATGAGAGGGAAATTCAGCCAAAAGAGGACCTTAAAGGAATAAGAAAAACCAAACCTTGGAGCTAATGAAATCAATAAATAAAATAAAAAAAAATACAGTTGAAGGACTGAATAATAGAATGGGTCCAATCAAATAAGAGAAGAGGAAATAACAGAACAGAAACCATGTAAAAGAGTGAGGAAAATTCTCAGACTTACAGGATGCCTTTGAGTGAACACATGTTCACATCCGAATTGTAGATGCTCTACGGGGGAGACCAGAAGAAAGAGTTAAAAATGAGCAAACAAGCTGTCCAGCCTCTAATTCCAGCAGTTGGGAGGCAGAGGCAAATGGATCTCTATGAGTTGGGGGCTAGCCTGGGCTACACAATCAGACCCTGCCTCAAGAACCAACAAAAAGTATAAACTGTAGCTACCAGAACAGCATGATATTGTTATTAAAAACAACTCAGAAGTCAGTGGGACAGCACGGAAACAACCTTACTTACTTACCTCCAGCTGACTTTGAACAAGGCAGCCAGCCAGATCATCCGTTAGTGGAATCTCTTGAGTTATGTGCTGGGAAACCTGGATAACCACTTGTATTCAAAAAAAAAAAAAAAAAAACCCGGATCACTTTTTTTCACCATAAAAAAAGTGAATTCAAAATGGACCAGAGGCTTAAGCATAAACCCAAGACAATGAAATTACTAGAAAACAGAAAACGTGCTCCAGGACATTAGCCTAATTAAAGATGTTTGGATGTAGTCCCAAAAGCAGAGGAAACAAATGCAGATGACTAACCAACAGGACTGTGGCAAACCGGAAAGCCTCCACACCGCACACAGCCAGCAGAGGCAGCAGAGCAGCCTGCGAACTGAGAAAACATTTGTAAGCCGTGTCAACAGAGGATTAATCCCCAGAACTTATAAGGATCTCATTCAGCTTAACAAGGAAATAACTGATTTAAAAATGAATGAATAACCCAGATAGACACTTCCTTAAAAGAGGTATTATTTATTGTACGCACACAGGAACAGATGGCCTGTGTATTGAGGTCAGAGGACAGCTTGAGTGAGTTCAGTCCTCTCTGCCCACTATGTAGGTTCTGAGAATCAAACTCAGGTCAGCAGGAATCGTCACCTCAAGACCGGCACTTTTTATACGTACACAAGCTAGGCCCGGTGGTGCAGCCTGTAATCCCAGCCCTAGGGAGATGAGGTAAGAGGATCAAGAGTTCAAGGCCAGCTTTTGGTACTGAAGACCCTGTCTCAAAAGACAAAAAAAAATGTGCATTATACAAGTAACAAGTGAGTCAGGTGGGGCACAGATCTTAAAGCTCAGTACTCGGGAGACTGAGGCAGGAGGATTGTGGGTTTGAAGACAACCTGGCCTACATAGACTGTTTCTTTTTTTTTTTAAAAAAAATATTATTTATTTAATGTATATGAGAACACTGTAGCTGTCTTCAGACACACCAGAAAAGGGCATCAGATCCCATTACAGATGGTTGTGAGCCACCATGTGGTTGCTGGGAATTGAACTCAGGACCTCTGGGAGAGCAGTCGGGTGCTCTTAACCGCTGAGCCATCTCTCCAGCCCCAGACTGTTTCAAACAAGCAAGCAAGCAAACAGAAAACAGCAGCAGCGACAAAGCCACAAATAGCCAACAAGTGTATGGGGGAAAAATGTTCACCATCACAAATCACCAGGGAAACACAAACTGAAACCTCTCCCAGAGGTCCTCTGGCACCTCTTAGAATGAGTGTTACCCCAAAGTGACAAATGCCAGTGCGAGTGTGGAGCAGGGGGAACTCTCCTGTGACGGGTAGGTAACCAGTACAACATCATGGCAAACAGAAATAAAGCCAGTTGTTATCCTGCCTCCGTGCTGTAAGCTACCCCCAGTTTTTAAAAAGGATGTAAGAACTTAAAAGGAGACGGAAGCAGAAACAGAACCTCCATACGAAACGGCACTTCCACCGCTGGTACGAATCCACGGGGTGTTTACATCCCCGTGTTTACTACAGCGTTGTTGGCACAGTCAGCGTGGGGGAGCAGCCTGAGCCGCGGATGGGAAGGGGGAGAATGTCATCAGTGGAGCATCAGTCAACCATCAGAAAGAATGGACTCCTGCCGCTGGCAGCCACCCGGCTGAAACCAGAGGACACTATGGTAACAAAACAAGTCCGGCCCAGTTCGTGTTCGCCACTTACGTGTGGAAGCAAGGATGCTGATCTCCGTGCAGAAGAGGTGGATTGTGGTTCCCAGGACTTGGGAAGGGGATGGAAGTAGAAGAAGGATGACTAACGGACACAGGAGCAGATGGTAGACGGGATAATGTCTGCCACACGATAGGAGAGCTGTGGCTGAGAGCAACTGTGTACAGATGGGAACAGCAGAGAGGAAGTCATATTCCAGCACAGATGCCGACTGATGGATTACGTTGGTTGCGCTGACCCAGTCATTATCTATCTCCTGCATGTATTGAAATATACATACCCCAAAATATGCACAACTGTTACATCATGAAAATTAAAATACAAGGGCTAGAGAGATGGCTCTTCTGGAGAGCCAGAGCTCAATTCCCTGCACCCACACGGTATGTAACTCCAGTTCCAGGAGATCTGACACCCTCTTCTGGCCTCCAGGGGTACCGGGCATTCATGTATAAAGGCGGAACACCCACACACATAGAAATTTTAAAAATTAAACATAAGTAATGTCAAGATACAGTAAAATAAGCAAACTCTCCAGGCAAAGACTCTAGGAAAGGACTCACACGCAGGGAAGGAGACACATGTGTAAGCGATTTGGCCTGCCTGGCGTGTAAGTCCCAGGTGGCCACCAGCCTTAAGCCTCACGCTGACATACTTGCACTGGATTATGAAGTCAGCCAAGGTTTGAAAGCGAGGAGGCAGGGACAGCATCAGACAGGAGCCTAAAATGGAGAGAGTGGGTTACAGGAGGTGAGCCTGGGCAGGGAGGCCCTGGGAAGGAGTGACAGGCAAGGATAGGTTTATGGGATGTCAGGGAAGGACACAGCAGGTGGCTGGTGCAGTTTTGCATGAAAGGGAGGTGCGAGGCAGGACTCCAGTTTCGGGCTTTTGGCAAGATCACAAGCCAGCTGCTGACCCTGAGGGGAGCGAGCACCTTGGGGCCAGCTGCTGAGCTCTCCTCCAGGAGAGGCTGAGCCTGAAGCTGCCTAGAGATGCACACACCAACATCCTCTGAAGCAGGGGCTCCCCAGTATCTCCCCGCTGAGAGCAACAAGATCAGGCGCTGCTCCTGCTGTATGAAAGAGTGGCCCATGGCCATGTCTCACCTGCTGTATCATCTGTCACCCAACTGACCAGCTCAGTTCTATTTCCTCACCTTCCCTGCCCTCTCTCCTTCTTTATTTTAGGAGCATTTCCATTTCCTGGACATCCTGTTGGGCACAATGAAACTCCATAACTATGAGGGCTCGGGGTGCCAGGAGGGAGATACCTGGTTAAACCCAGAGGCCAAAGGAGGCGTCTTTCTTTAATGTGATTTCCAGACCACACCTCTGCTGCCGTTACTCTTTATAGAGCCACTTGGCCTCATTCTGGTCATCAGCCTCTGGCATTAGAAGGCCAAGGGAGACCGTGGACAGGCTGATGAGTGGCGTCTCCCCTCATTCAGCGGAAGCTTTCCTATCCTGCCCTTGCCTTTGCCTTTCGTCTGGGAGGGATGGGCGCTAGACTTGTGAGCAAGTGGGATGTGGACGTCAGTACTGAGTGTGTGGACCTAAGCCATCCATGGGCCCCCAGAGGCTGTGCACATCCAGAGCCAAGCTGAGTCTTTTCTGTTCTCCTGACCTGCTTCAGACCACCCCTGTCTTCTGACCCACACCTCAGTCCTGTCTCTCGTCAGAGACACTGAAGGAAAGCCAAGTCTGAGCCCATCAGCAGCCTGGGTTAGCACCGTGAATGTCCGCTTTTCTGCCCGCTCGGTGAATACAGCTCTGGAAAGGGTATGACTGACACAGCCCCCGGAGGACTGTCTCTGGTGGGGAAGCAGGAAAGGGTTTTTAAGGGAGGGGATTTCCTAGTCACATCTTAAAGATGACACAGGTTTACGCAGCTGAAGATAGCAGGGTACATGTTCCCAAAGAGGGGCCGTGCAGGCTGAAGAAACACACACCAGCCGTTCTGAGCACTGCAAGCAGCTGGGCATGGCTGGGGTGTGTATGGCATTTCATCCTACAGTGCTGGGAGAGGGCACCCAGGGCCAGATCTCGGGAGTGCTTACAGACCACTCAGAAAGAATTTAGAGTCTACTCTAAAAGGCACAGGCTTCTGGGTCAGTTGGTAGAGATGCTCACCGCTAAACCTGACGGCCTGAGCTCAGTCCCTGGGAACCCCATAGTGGAAGAAGAGAACCTGACTGAAAACCTAACTCCCACAAGTTGTCCTCTGACCTCCCCATGTGTGTGTGTGTGTGTGTGTGTGTGTGTGTGTGTGTGTGTGTGTGTGTGTGTGTGTGAATGACTGTTGACATGTTTGAGTCAACTGACAAAAGAAAGCTGTGATCAGATGATCAGATCAGATCTACTCTTTCAAAGGGTTCCTGTTGCCTTTTTTTTTTTTTTTTTTTTTTTTTTCCATGTGGAAAGGTTTAATGAAAGAAGAGGAGAGGAATAGAGGGAAGTGGGGAAGAAGTGGGGAGGGGAATGGGGTGAGAGGGGACAAAGGGAAGAGAAGAGCAGGGGAGCAAAGAGCGCCAAGGCGTCTCAACATTGTTCTACTCTTGACCCCTTTACACCCAGGACACCATGATGCAGTCCCCGCATGCGGTGTATAAACCAGATGTAAAGAGCACGCCTTCCACCTTTGGGAGTCCCTGCTCACCTTTCTGATAAAACTGTACTCGATCTGCTTAAAAAAACAAAAATTGAAGTAAACACACAAACGAACATCTGCCGATTATAAGTCATAAACTTGTTTTAGAATAATTCTGTTATACATATAATCTTTCTTCTTGCTAAAGATTGAAACAAATTCGCATGCTAACGAGGTGGACGCCACACTGCAAGACATAGAGGGTCTTCAGCATTTTTCAGAATTGAGCGATATTTTGATTTTATAATCACCAATGCTAAGGATGCCACTTTACATAACCAGTAGTGCAAAATGGTAGAAATGTGTCAGGGCTGTTTCAGAAACTTCTGGCAATTCTGTCTTAATTCTGAGTCAGAATTCACCAAATGACTCTTTTCGATCAAGTCTGCAAACTCAAGCGGCGATATTTAAGAGAAGTGTTCTGACAGCGTGGTGCGAAGGTACATCAGTTTGATAAGTGCCGGGAGTGATAGGAGGAAACATTAGAAGTCTTTGTTTCCTCATAACTGAACTGTTATGGTTCTATAAATAACAGGAGGAAAGGTGCCAGAGAGATGGCTCAGCAGTTATGAACATGCACTGCTCTTGTAGAGGGCCCAAATTCAGGTTACACTACTCACACACGGAGGCTCGCTCACAGCTGTCGTGATCTCCAGCTAGAGAGGGATCCTGCTAGCTCCAATCACACATTTCTTAAAATTAAAAATGGACCCCAGTGGAAGAGCTAGGGGAAGGACTGAAAGAGCTGAAGGGGTTTGCAACACCATAGGAAGAACAACAATACCAACCAACCAGACCCCACCAGAGCTCCCAGGGACTAAACCACCAACCAATGAGTACACATGGAGGGACCCATGGCTCCAGCCACATATGTAGCAGAGGATGACCTTATCTGGCATGAATGGGAGGGGAGACCCTTGGTCCTGTGGAGGCTTGAAACCCAGCGTAAGGGAATGCTAGAGAGGTGAGGTGGGAGTGGGGGAGTGGGCAGAAGAGCACCCTCATAGAGGCAAAGGGGAGGGGGGATGGGATGGGGGGGTTGCAGAGGGGAAACCCTGGGAAAGGGGACATCTGAAATGTAAATAAATGAAATAAGCAATTTAAAAAAATAATAATTAAAAACATTTAAGTGTAGAAAGAAAGAGGAAGGACCAAAGAAAGGCTAGAGAGATTAGCGAAAATTAGGAGAAAACAGATTTTGTCCTCTCAAAAATGAAAGGCAGCAACATAGGGAGTGTATAACAGGATATAAAATGTAGATTTTATTAGACTCAATAATCTACTTCTAAATATTAACACAAGGGGGAAATCCTGTGTGTGCATAGATCATTGCAACATGCCTTTTGTAGAATGTTTATAATAACAGGAAAAACATTAGAAGCAGCCCAATACTAAGTGTCTCTCAGCCAAGAATGATTCAGCCAGCCTGTCCACATGACAGATAGTGTGTACTCATGAATATGGTGATGGTGTCCAACTGTATTGACGGACACCACCCCCTTAATTTATGGCTTAAAAGTTTTTAAAGTGAGTTATGGAATAAGATATATAAGGTAATTCCACTTGTGTTATATGTCTACTTATGGAAAGAGAAGTCTGCAAGTCTTCCCACAAGTCACCAGCATCCCCAAGGGCCACACTCAGTAGGCCTTTTTGTGGCCTCTGTCTTTGACTGAGCTCTAGTAACCTTTCTTGGCTTCCTGCTGTTTGTCTCCTCTGACCTTGGTCTGCTAGGCTGGCATTCAGGACTGAGAAATGGCAGAGTCAGTCCTGGGAGAACCCTTCAGCCCCAGCAGCCTGTTCATGTCCTGCCCAGCAGGCACTTAGAGGCTTTCTTCCTGGAAAGACTCAGAGGTTCCCTGGTCCTTAGTCCCTCTGAGCCCACATAATTCTTCTGGAATAAAACCCTTCCCAGGGTCTCTGGGTACACATTTCCTGTCCTTGCCCACCTCTCCCACCCTCTAGCAAAATCGCCTAACCATCCCCTCTCCCACGCCTTCTGTTCAGTGAAGGGGTTATTTTTAACAGCCTTGTGTATACCATGCTTAAATCCTGGCAAAACACCAGAGCTTTGGGATAGATGTTCAGGATGGAAATAGTCTCTTTGCTTCCCTCCCTCCCTCCAGGGTTTTCCTTTTAAAGAGAGAAAACAGCTAATCCAAACTGTGGATGGCCCTACGAGAAAGTTCCTGGACCCCAGCACCCATGACCCACAAAACTGTGCTCCGCCCATACTGGGACTCCTGTGAGCCCAGGGAGAGCATGGTGCCTGTCACTCTTCTGAGCTTGGCAAATCAAGAGCCCTTGTGGCTGGAATCCTGAGGAGTCCCTACCAGAATGCCCTTCTCAGTCACTAGAGAGCTCAACTCTAAAGAGCCACAACTCCTGAGCCCTGTGACTTCCCCCTGTGGTCCTCATTGTGCCTTCCAGAACCACCCAGAGCAAACATAGCCTCTTCTCCAGAGATTCGAAGCTGGTGATTACATGATTTCAGGTCTCTGCCCCCATGAGGCCTCCACAGGAGCTGGTTTCCATCCTGGTGGACCTCTCCTGAGTCAGGTCCATCTATTTCCATTCCCTTTATGGAACCCCACAAATAGAGTGTGTGTTTCCTCCAGGGGTGGCCTGACAGAAGACATTCTTCATTAAAAACCAGTGCTCCAAGTAGGCTACATTTTAATGATCACATTACACTGACTGTCTTAGTCTCGTGTCTGTCATTGTGCTAAAATACCCTGGCAAAAAGCAAACTGGGGACTAAAGGGTTTACTTTAGCTCCAGGTTGTAATCCACCATATGGGCAGTCAAGACAGCAGGAGCTTGGTGGAGCTGCTCAAGAGCAGAGAGAGAATGAATGTGTCGTGTCTCCTTCTTGTTTGCCTATGCTTAGCTTGATTGCTTCAGTCCCATATAGTCCAGGAATTCCCTGACTAGGAAATGGTGCCGCCCGCAGTGGGCTGGGTCTTCCCACAATATCAACTAACTTGATTAAGATAGTCTCCACACACATGCCCACAGGCCAAACCAAGGAAGACAGGTATTCTAGGTTGTGTCAAGTTGATAATTAAAGCTGGTCATCACACTGACCGTAAGCTTTTTTTTCTGGTGGTGGGAACCCAGGTCCTCACATGTGCTAGGCAGGCACCAAACCTCTCAGCTGTAATGCGCCCCTACTCCACACGTCTGTCCTCTGCATGCTGTTAGGCATGTATGATGATTCTATCCTACACTGTGGGGCCAGACCAAGTCTGCCACTTCAGAGCCGCGTCCACGTGACAGGATTAGACATGTAGAATGAGGTATTTGTTGGTGACACTGCAAAGAATACAGGAGACTTTCTCAGGGCAACTCAACCTATCCTTGGTTACTCCCAAGACCCTTCCTACACGTGTGGGGGGAGCAGCATTCTCTGGTGGATGGCATCTTCTTGCTTTCTTTGGAAGAAAGTGTCCAAAGTACATGGCACTAGCCTGGAGGTCCCAGAAGAGCCCCGTCAAAGCACTGGGGGTGTAGTTCAGTTGGTAGGATGCTTGCCTGGCAGCACAGAGCTCTAAATTCTGTCCCCAGCACAGCAGGAAACTAGGCTGGCAAGGCCAATTAGTGGCCCATGCCTTTGATCCCAGCACTCAGGAGGCGAAGGCAGGTGGATCTGTAAGTTGATACCCTGATCTGCATAGCAGGTTCTGCTCCAACCAGAGCTGCATCGTAAGACACCATCCAAAAACAATTACTTAATGAAATTTTAAAGGACAAAATGAGGTATGGAAACCGGGCAAGGTGGGAAGAGGGATTAGAAATTCAAGGCTGACTGGTTGGGGATTTAGCTCAGCTGTAGAGCGCTTGCCTAGCAAGCACAAGGCCCTGGGTTCGGTCCCCAGCTCCGGAAAAAAAGAAAAAAAAGAAAAAAGAAATTCAAGGCTGGAGCTGGAGAGAAGGATCCATGCACACAGCCCTGGGGATCTGAGTTCAGATTCCAGCGTCCATTGCAAAAGCCAGGCACAGCCGCACACGCAGCTGTTAGCTCTGGTTTTACTGGAGGCTGCAGACCCCAGACTGGGTGGAATAAAGACTATCTCAGAGGATTAGGACAGACTGACAGAGTAGGAGGCCCGGTCCTCCTCTGACTTTTTATAAACGTGTTCACCTACACACACGAGTGTGCATGGTGAATTCAGGGCCAGCCTGGGATCCATGAGACCTTGTCTCATAGTGAATAAAAATAAAAAAAGATCCCTGTCAAGAGCCCTGTCAAGAGGGGCGGGGGGCTGTGCATCCAGACACCACAGGAGCCTTTAAGAATAAGACGCCCCCTGAGATGAGGCCTGTGGGGAATATAACTGGCCTGGGCCTCGGATCCAAAGCTCTGCTGTGAGCACAGGGCTGGCTCAAGTGTTCAGTCAGACTCCTATGCTGGAGCAAAATGGCTCACACCTAGTCAGAGAAAGCAGTGTGTGGAGCAGGCAGAGCCCAGCCTCGGACTGAGGGAGTCCCTCTGGGCTTCTGTCAACCCTGCCTCTGACCTGGCACTCCCTGAGCGAGAAGGGAATGACTGATACCAAAACTGGGAGGGGAGGAAGGGAGACGGGAGGAACTGCCAGTTATTGAGCAATGTGGCGTGCCAAGACTTCCTACGCCTTATCCCGCTTCCTCTCTGCAGCAACTGGGGAGGTAGGCAGTATGCTCAGCCCACACCACATCCATTCATTCACCAAGTATTTAGCAAGTGACGATTAAGTGTCAGGCTCTCCCGGCGGTGAGGCAAGCTGGCAGACACCCTGCCTTCACGGAACGCATGCTCAGATGGAGACACAGCACAGAAACAAGACATAGAAGTAAAACTGGGTTCGGTGCAGTTAAAGTCCTGTAACTCGAAGTGCGAGAGGAAAGTAAAGAGGAACGGAGAAGAGGGAGCCGGAGGGACCGCTGCTTTAAACAACGTTTCAAGGGTTGGGAAACAAGTAGTACCCTGAGGGGCACGACCCCAGTTACAAGCGCGGACAGCTCAGATGGACGGTTAGGGGCGTTGTAGAGATGCGGTAGACTATGGAGCTGGTGGACACCCTGTTCAGATTGCTACGGATACTTCAGTGCAGTGGGCTGTTGGACGGAAGCATGGACAAGAGGTCTGAAGGGTCATCCAGGAGATTAGAGAAAGTAGTGTGTCTGCGGGCAGTGGAAGGCCTCCCCCAGCTCAGAGTGAGACCAAGCCGAGTGCACTTTTCCCGTTCACGTTTTCCATGCGGGGATGTGGATGGGAGGCGGGTGGTTTTAACTGGTTTCCCATTCACAAGAAGAGAGAAAAGGAAGCCGAGAGTGAAGACCAGCCAGTGGAGTCAGTTCCAGATCTGGAATGTAAGGAGGTGAGACCTGTATCGAGCCTGCAGAGGAAGACGCTGAAAAGATGGCGGGCGCTCCCAAGTGTGGCTGTGAGAATGGGCGAGCCACCTGTGAGAAGTTGGAGAGTGTTACCGAAGAGGACTCCAGTTATCAGAGGTGACCTAGCCCAGGACAGAGCCAGGAGCAAGGAGCTGGAACAGGCAGGGAAAAGCAGGTTCCTGGAGCAGAGAAGGCCAGGGCACGTCTGCCTTCAAGGTTCCCAGTTTCTGTATTCAGAAGGAAGCCTCTCTCCCTCCCCACCTCTCGAGGAAGGGGGAGGACACCATCAGTGCTGAGACTGATAACAGTTGCTTTTAGAGCCGACTGCCCACTTTAATGTTGACAGAACCCACAGTCGAGAGGAGACACACCTGCTAAGAAGGGGGTGACGGACTTGAAACACGTGAATCATTGTTGGTTTGTGGTCACAGAGGCACAAGGCTTTCGGAGAGGTCGAAAGAATGAGAAGGAGGGCAGGGAAGGAGGGAGGGAAGAAGGAGGGGAAGAAGGGAAGGAACAAATATGCATCAGAACTAGGGTCTTAGCTGTAACGTAGGAGACAGTGCATCTCACATGCCTTCATAAGATCCTGTGGGCCTCAAGGACCAGGAGTTCACACGTGACCCAGTGTGAAGGATTCCAAAGTGGAGACAAGACGGGCTGGGACTTGTTCATCTCCAGGGCACTTGTCCCTATCAGGGTTGGCAGTGCGTGTCTTGGGGAGCTGTTATGTGGCTAGAATGACCCAGAGTAAATCTCTGGCCCTGGATAGACAGGGCAGGTGCAGGTTGTAGCAGAGAATGGGGGAGCTCAAGATGGTGGGTGTGGATATGGGAATCAGATGCTATAGCCCTATAGTTTGTGGCCATGACAGGCCCTTGTCCCCATGCACAGGGTCTCCAATTTGCTAAGCGCTGTTCTAGGAATTGGGTGTGGCATTGAGCTGAAGTGATAGAGCGCAGTGGTAGAGCACATGGTTACCTTATACAGGGCCCTGAATCCTATCCCTTGCATGGAGGAGGGAGGGAAATGATCTCTGGAGTTCAAAAATAGCCTCTCTGCAAGCTGGGTGTGGTGGCACATGCCTTTAATTCCAGCACTCAGGAGGCAGGGGCAGAGGCAGGTGGTTCGAGGCCAGCCTGGTCTACAGAGTGAGGCCCAGAACATCCAGAGCTACACAGTCAGACCCTGTCTCAAAAATAAACCAAAATAAACAAACAAAAATAGGCCATTTGGGGTACGCAGCGCCAGACCTATGCAGAGGTTGAGGAGGGGCTAAGGTAGCAGGAGAACTACACCTATGTTGTGCTGTGACCAGAGTCTAATTGTAGAGCAGCAGCTCTCCCTGAGCACTGAGACGTGATCCTTCCAGGTGTCACTAGCTTCCTCCATCCCATTTGGTCACTGATCTGGTGTTATAAAAGAAACAATTCTGTCACAGTAGCCTCCACCCAAAGTTACCCATAATGCTGGAATTCCTGAGCCCAAAAAGGTAGCCAGAGTGCTTCCCTAAGAGCGCAGTCCCCTGCATGGGGAATCCCAGGAGCAGCCTGTGCTAATGCATCCCTGCCTTGTGGCAGTGACTCAGCATGATGTAACCTAGCATCATGGGTGCGGAGCGTGATGTAATCTAGCCTCCTGAGACAGGAGCTCCTGTCTTCTTTGGTTAGCATAAGAGACACAGCCTCCCTTCTTCCCTGAAGACCACCCTCAAGACTCTGGTGTCAGTGGCTACCCCATGCTCACCCTTATCTTGCATTTTTTTTCTAAGGCCGTTTAGCCATCTAGTTTTTTGTTTGTTTGTTTTTGGTTCTTTTTTTCGGAGCTGGGGACCGAACCCAGGGCCTTGCACTTCCTAGGCAAGCGCTCTACCACTGAGCTAAATCCCCAACCCTTGCATTTTGAATACTTACTGTTGAAAGAGAGATGAGGGCTGGATGTAGGGTATGGGGGTGGCTCATCTCTTCTTTGGGGAGCCTAGTGACCTATCAGCCATCTGGGTAAGATGCTCAGGGGTAAGTGTGTTCTTAGCATAGGAAACTGGGTTTCCTACTCACACTCTAGTCTTTCACCCACCTCCTTCCTTAGACCATTGCAATAAGGAGTCGCAGAGTAGATGGTGATTGGCAAGAAATGACCATATGCCTGTCTCCCGGCCTCCATCTTGACCCTCTGTACTGAAGGTAGGAAGTCCTCTGACAGGACAGCCTCCGCTCATTCACTGCTGTTTGTATCATCCCTGAACAGAAGAAAACAAACTATTGTGGTCCCCTTTCTGTAGAGCATGTCTATAGGACCCAGAGAGTGATATACACCCATATTGAATTCCTGAGACTGTTCTAGAAGGTTCCTCTTTCACGGCTCTGGAAGCCAGAACTGAAAGCAGGATATCTGAGCTGATATCAGGGTCAGCTGAGCCACGCCCCTATTCTTGCCATGCTCTGGGTCATGATTACCTGTCACTCAGCTCCCCGACCCTTGGTGAGTTGGCCTTCCTTGTGGTCAATTCCCCTAGTGTTGTCTCTCCTATGTGTGGTAAAGCCTCCCTCTGCCTTTGTCACCTAAAGCCATTTGTGAGTTCAAAACAGGCCCACCCAGCTGTCAGGCCTGGAATGGCCCATCTCACAGTCCTATTATGTGAGGTTTGTGCTCTGCCAGGAAAAATGCAGGCAGTAAACGGCTAATGAGTAAGTCACCTGACAAACTAGAACAAGGTAAATACTGGAGGGAGAAAGAAAGGAGTATGGCCAGGCGACAGGAACAGACAGGTTCAGTGGTGATCAGGCTGGTCATGGTTGGCTTTGTTGAGATCCAAGTAAAGATTGAAAGGAGAGGGGAGAGAAAGCCCATGTGTGTCTGGAGGGAGAACCTTCCAGGCCAATGAAACAGTTCAGTGCCCTAAGGCAGCAAAAATGGCCATAGTACCCGGGGCTAGTAAGAGACTGTGTCCAAGAGGAAACTGAGGCAATGGGCCGTTGCAAGGTCTCTAATCGGGATGTGAAGGCATTGCATGTAGACAGCTTGTCCTTGGAGGGAAGGACTCGATCTGTTTTGCCGAGGGCATAGGGAAGGATGTGCAGTAGACAGAGGCAGTTCTGTAGATTTGGGCAAAGGTGGAAATCAGACCTCTTCTATCAGATCTTATCTGCTGTGCCAGACATGGTCCTTGGTGCTGGGAACCATCGCATGCACAGTTCAAGCAGAGCTTAGGTCTCCATATGGTAACAAGCAGAACCCATGGGAGAGGCGAGGCAGTGAGCCAGGCAGCCTTATGTGCCTTGGAGGACACTGTGCTAGAGAACGGATAGGAAGCCCCCTGAGATGGTAGAGTCCAACAAGACCCCTGTAAAGTGGTGCTCCGGGGCACACGAGAGCCAGCTTTGAGACAGGTCCAGACACTGGGAAAGTTCGCTCCACCTGAGGGTGGCCAGAGGCCGTCAGTCCATGAATTCAGGAAGGAAGAAGACCAGAGGTGGGAGCGTGGTGAGGCTTCTACCCATGGCCTGTGATTGGGCTTCTTCAGGGGCAGTGAGAAGGCTCCTGTCAGAGGCACATGGGTGCTTTAGGAAGGGCTGCTGCAGCCTGTCTGAGAGCAGGGCGAGGGTGAAAGCCGGCCATCTACCACTGCAGTAGTCAAGTGACACTGGGCGGTAGCAGAGAGGGAGGCAAGAGGTTGAGGGCAGAACACGTTCAGAGTTAGTGCTAACAGGACTCACTGCTGAGCTGGATGAGAAGCGGCCAAGAAAAAGAGATGAGTCAAGAGCAGCCCAGGAGTGCTCCCCGGCAGGCGAGAGAGGGGCCTGTGTGTGAGAGGCGGGCCTCCTGTAGACTGAGGATCTGGGCAAGTGGCACCGAGAAATGAAAATGAAGACTCCTGGCTTAGGGCTTGACCAACAGCCTCAGCACGGCCTTCCTCCTCACTGTGACTGCCAGTGTCCCGCCTATGGTCCTCCATGGCTAGCCAGTCACTTACATTCCTTGCTCTCCCGGCCTCACAGCAATCCCCACACTGGGCTAAACCCATCCAACCACTCTTCCTGTGTGTGCTTCTAGGCAGCTTAGCCTCGACCACAAATGCCAGCCTCAGTCCCACCATAGCTACCTGGTCCCAGTCTCTTGGGGCCACTCGACACTGCTCAGAGGTCATTGTCCCTGTTTGGCTTGTCACTTGTCACGGGACTGGTGATCTTTAGTGTTCACAGGTCACTGCAGTCCACGCTCCCCCGACCCCCAACCTCGAGCCCCAGAGAAGAGTCTATCCGCTGAGCACCCCTCACTCCTCCCTCCTGCTCAGTTTACCTATCAGGGTGGCCATCTTCACGTCATCTCCTCCCTCGGGGGTCTTCATTCCACTGTCACCCTGTGTCCCAGCACCCTTCCTCTCGTCAGACTTGTCTTCTTTGTCTTGGAATACAGACGCACCATTCTTCCCACCTGACCTCCGCAGCTTCCACGTTCGTCTCCCCATCTCCGCTCTTTAAAAGTGCTCACAGCTGACCTCAGCACGGTCCCCCTCTCCATCTCCTCCGCTCCTGCAGTTCTGTCCTCTCTCCAGCCCCAGCAGCACACTTCCCGAGGGGGCCGGCCACCCTCCTGTATTCCTACAAGCAGCACACTGAGTAAGACTGTGGCTATAAATAGCGCTGACCCATGAAGTCACCTCGTTGATTAAATGAGATAATATATGTGGAGCCATCAGCGTAGGACCAGGGACACAGGAAGAGCTGCAAGCTGTTTCCTACTAACTGTGTGCTTATTGAGTTTTGCAGCTCGCTCTCTACCTGGCTGTCTCACCCGCCATCCACAAAGGCAGGGACTGAGTTCTTTGCTGTCATATTCCCAGTGACTAGCACAATGCCTGGGATAATACCTGAAGTATATTGGAGAGACAGAGGGTGAATTCTGGGGCCCAGTGGGACCCTGCCGCAGCCTCTAGTTTCTGTGACTTGTGTAGACAGTCTGGCCATCAGTTGGGCTCTCCCTGAGTAGGAGCAAGTCCCCAGAACCTTCCCTCTTCACCTCCCTCCTCCACACTAGGTACAGGCTTGTCAGCAGAGTCACTGGGAACCTGTCAGCGGGAGCTCAGACGCTGGCCCTCGAGGGCGTCTGGCACAGCCTCTCCGCTCCCACTTCAGCATAAGCCTCCTTGCCTGTCATACATGTCAGGCTTTGGCTCCAGCCTGTCTGGACACACATGTGGCCGCAGTCCGTCTGCAAGCAAAGGGCAATCACTGGTGGCATTTCAGACCTAGGGAGTAGGTGGTATTTCTGAACAATAGAGGCATCACTGAAACCCAGACCTTTGGAACAGGGGGACCAAAAGGTTCATGAGGGGCTATAGCGCCACCTCTAAAGTGCTTGCCTCATGAGGCCTGAGTTCAATCCCTAGAATCTACATTAAGAAGTCATGGGTGAGCCGGGTATGGTGGTGGCACACAGCCTTAGTTCCAGCACTCTGGAGGCATGGGAAGGCATGAGTTTGAGGCCAGCCTGGTCTACATAGTGAGTTCCAGGATAGCCAGGGCTACACAGAGAAACCCTGTCTCAAAAACAAACAAAGCCAAGTGTGGTGGTGCACATTTGTGATCCCAGTGCTGGGAGGCAGAGGCAGGCAGATCCCTGGAGTTCACTGGCCGGGCCGTCTAGTCCACTTGACAGGTTCCGTGCCATATCCTCTGTCAAAAGACAAAGTGGACCATATAGAGCATAGTGTGCACAAAGGATAGCGGTGGACCAGAGGGGTCAGACCTGAGGAAGATGTCAGAGAGGTAGACACGGTGTAGGCAGGCCTTGGAGAATGGGTAGATGTTCATGGGAATGAAGCAGGAAGAGACTTCTGGACAAGGAGAACAGTGACGACCAGGCATGGGGTGTTAAGAGCCCAGTGGATTCTAGAAAGTATAATTATATCATTTTAGAATAAGTCGGAGCCAAGGAGAAGGAAGGGAAGACAGGGTATGTGGGGACTAGAGCGGTCAAAAGGAGCTAGATTGGGGACATGACTCATCCAAGCAAAAAGGGAACGTGTCCATTTGGATGACTGAGCCCACTCGATGGTCCGTCCATCTAGATGCTGGACCCACTTAAACCTACAGCTTGTTCCTGCTTTTTTCTGGGCATCCTCAGATGACAGTTTTGTCTACATAGCTGCAAGATGGCTCCAACACGTCTAAGCCCGGATTGGCCAGCTTTATTTCCAAAAGGCCACGCAGCACTTCTATTTGGCTTTGGTAAATTTAGGCTGTACTAAGGCTAGAAAGTCTCTGCCACAACTGTTCGGCTCCACTGATGGAGCATGAAAGCAGCCACAGCATGTTGTAGAAATGAATGGGTGTGGCCGTGTTCCAATAAAACTTTATTTACGGGAACAGACAGCTGGCTTAGAGGCTATAGTTTGTCTAACCCCTCTTCAGGGCTAGTGTAAAATAAACCTCCTACTATCACAACGTCTAGTGCCTAATCTTTTTTTATAATTTCTTAGCTAATTGTATTTTATGTGTATGAGCATTTTGACTTCATGTACATTATGTGCCTCCTGTGTGTGCCTGTGTGTGTGCCTAGTGCCCTTAGAGGTCCAAAGAGGCATCCGATCCCTTGGAACTGGAGCTTTAGATGTTTGTAAGTTGCTGTGTGGTCACTGAGAAGCAAAACAAGGTCCTCTGTGAGAGCAACAAGAGCTCTTAACTGCTGGGCCATCTCCAGACTCCTATTCTTTTATTTTATTTATTGTGTGTGTGTGTGTACACGTGCACTCACATGCATGTATGCATACATGTATGTATGTATGTGTATGTACTCATCTAGGGCCGGATGAAAAGCAGGATGTCATTGCAACAAAAAGGGTCTGGAATGCAAGCACCCCCTGCAACGCAGGAGTAAGAGAGAACTTCAGCTGGGCACCCAGAGTTTCCAGTCACTGCAGCTTGAAGCTGACACAGGCTTGGGGATCAGGCCAGCCCTGCAGTGCTGATGAGCGCCCTGCCTACTGTTCCCTGTGTGCAGTGTTTGCATCTCCACAACTTTACTGCACCCAGTCAGAAAGCACTTGCTCGCTCCTTCCTTCCCTTCTCCCTCCTCTCTTCCCCTCCCTCCCCTTCCTCCTCCCTCTTCCCTCCCTCCCCTTCCTCCCTCCCCTCTTCCCCTTCCTCCCTCCCTCCCCTCCCCTCCCCTCCTTCTCTCTCTCTCTCTCTCTCTCTCTCTCTCTCTCTCTCTCTCTCTCTCTCTCTCTCCCCCCCCCTCCTCCCTCCCTCCCCTCCCTCCCCTCCCCTCCCCCCCTCCCTCCCCCCCTCCCTTCCTCCCTCCCTCCCTCCCTCCCTTCCTTCCTTCCTTCCTTCCTTCCTTCCTTCCTTCTACTTTACCTACCTGGGTGGGACCAGAGGGCAGAGTTCAGGAGCAGGGCTCAGGCTAAATCTCCTGCCTCATTCTGTCCAGCCTCACCTAGAAGGAATGGTTGCATATGGTTTCCATCCCCTAGGGAGTTTTCTATAGTACCCTGCTGTTCAGATGCCCTCCCCAGCAATTCTGTGCCAGGATCATGACTACTTGTCACTCAGAGCCCAGCCCAGCTTAGTCATCATCTCCTTTCAAGAAATCATTCCTGTGTGCCCAATCTGGTCTATAACCTTTGTGTCCAAAATGCATGCCAAAATGCAGGCTCTGGAGACATACTTCCCCATGATTGTTTCCTTGTCTCTAGTCTACCCTTAGCTTCTAAGGAGGACTGGGACTAATTTACTTTAATGCTCTCAGCTGGCTCCAGGGCCACAAATAGGATTCAAGGGGCAGAGCTGCATCTTCAGTTCCAGGTCGTCCCAAATAGACGGGGAGAAAGGAGCTTTGTGCGGAATCGGTCTTGGGGGCTGACACCTCCTGTCTCTTTACCTCTGAGCTTTCTAAGGGTGCATACCCACCTATTCAAAAGATTTAGCATCCGTTTTGCTTAGACTCTTGCTTTCCCATGGGAGAGGGCAGTGAGGCGGAAGGCCAACCATGCTCGATTAGACATAGGCCAGGATCTTACAGTGCAGGGTCCTTTATAGTGAGGTTCCAGCCATTTGACACTAAGCAAGACCAGGTAAGTCTTAGCAAGGTTGATCCCCTCTGTTTTGTGCACCTATTCTTCTCACTGTAGGTTCTGGAAAGGTGGTTCTGTGGAGTCTCTTACTGATGGGTCTCACTGTCAGGCTAGGTTGGGGCGAAGCCTACAGTTGAGTCTCACAGACAAACGTGCTATGATCTATGGTCCAAGCCCTCACTGCAAGGCCCTGCCTTCCTGTTCTTTCTATGTTTTACAGCTTATTTATAGACGTGGCTAAGGGGCGGGGCATCCAGCGGACACACACAGAGCTGAAGCTCATCAGTGTTCTAATCTAACAAGCTCACAAACAAAGGCACCTTTTCTGTGTGGACAGAAGGGGCTGGGAGTAGTCCAGTGTCCACACGTGACCCATCACTCATGATAATATGACTCAGGCAACTTTCTTGTTGACCTCTAGGCATGGGCTTGGCGTCCTGATCCTGAGGCTGCCTCTGGGTGCTGGGGCTCTGGCAGGGCTGGCAGATTGGGCCGGTGAGATGGCTTAGCAGGTAAAGGTGCTTGCCACCAATCTAGACTCCCTGGATTCTAATCCCAGGAAGTATTATAGTAGAAGGGAGGAACTGAATCTTCTAAGTTGTTCTCCATTCTCCAGGAGTGGGCTGTGATATAGGTGTGTACACACACACACACATCGAAGTGGTTTAGGTAGATGCCAGGCCATGATGCTTTACTGTGCTGCATGCACTCTGCTGACCTGGAGGATCCCTTAAGAAGGTCCCATGTTACCGTTCTGGCTGTCAGGCTGACTTTTGTAACTCACCACGGTCCTATCCCAGTGCATAAGCCCAACCGCAGGGCGTCCTCCTAACTCCTGCCTTGCTATCAGAGGCATTCAGATCAGGTTTACCTTCAGTTAGCACCCTTCTAGACTCTTGGATCTAAGGAAAATGAACGGGCAGGTCGCTGCACAACTTCCGCCTCCTCCTTCCGTTGAACCTTCTCACGCACTCACACACCCTGCTGGAACCCGATCCTGAGGCTGCCTCTGGGTGCTGGGGCTCTGGCAGGGCTGGCTGGCTGGCGGGCCGGGGCCTGTCTGTTAGAGCTTGCCCCACCCTACCCTGTCCCCACCCCCACCCCACTAGGTCAAGGCAAACAGGTCAGGCACCGCACAGTCCTGATACTCTGACCAGCCACTCCCTGGTCACCCCTCACCTGAAAGGTCACCCCCACATTGTTCAGGCCCCCTACTGGCATACTGGTATGGAGAGAAGCTCCTGGGTCCTGTTCTGGATGTTGTATGGGATCCTACCACAGCCCACATACACACCACCGTCATCATCACCCGCATACACACCACCGTCATCATCACCCGCATACACACCACCGTCATCATCACCCACATACACACCACCATCATCATCATCACCCACATACACACCACCGTCATCATCACCCGCATACACACCACCGTCATCATCACCCGCATACACACCACCGTCATCATCACCCACATACACACCACCGTCATCATCACCCACATACACACCACCGTCATCATCACCCACATACACACCACCATCATCATCATCACCCACATACACACCACCATCATCATCATCACCCACATACACACCACCGTCATCATCACCCGCCCCCATACTTCCTGTTGTGTGTGTCCCCTGGCTCAGCTTCCAAGGCCTCTTGGGCTCTGAGCCATCTCATGGGTGCCCAGTAAGGTGCCAGCGAGAGGAGGACAAGTCTACCCAGGGGAGCCTGGGGAAGGTTTTCTACAGGAATCATCATTTATATTTAAAAAGAACCGAAACATATTTTCCAAAGTAGATAGAGAGGCCAGGTTTGGAGGCTTGAGGAGGGCCATCTGTTAAAAGCAGAGAAATGACACAGGCAAATTTTACACACGAGGACCAGTGTGTTCAGGAAGTCTCGGATGGCAGGTGACCAAGAGAGCAGCTTTCTAAGGGGACTAAGGTTGAGAGATGAATGGGTTCAGGGTTTTCTCTGCTCTTTCTAAAAGTCCTAGGGATAAGATGTCTGTAGCTAAAGGGGAACATGGTCAGGAAAGTCTGCTAAGGGGCCACCGAGATGGCGCAATGGGTGAAGGTGATTGCTGGCAAGCCCAGCGACCTGAGTTCAATCTCCAGGACCCATGTGATAGGAGAGACTGATTCCCGGAGATTGTTCCCTAATCAACATACATGTACATGTGTGCACACAAAATATATATAAAAAGAGAAAAATATATTTAAAAATATTTTAAGTGTATGGTTTTGTTAACCTGTGTATCTGTGCACCACTTGCCTGTCTGGTGCCCACTGAGGCTGGAAGGGGGTGCAGGATCCCCTGTGACCGCAGTTACAGATGGTTGTGAGCCACTATGTGGGTACTGGGAACCAAACCCAGGTCCTCTGCAAGGGCAGCCAGTGCTCTGAACCCCTGAGCCATCTCTCCAGCCCATAAACATAATTTTAAAAAGTTGGTTGATTTTGCCGTCATGGGAAGGGCCTGTGGAGCAGGGACAGTCTCCAGTGTGATGGCAACACAGCCTCGGTGGCAGAGGGGTCGGGTAAGGACGCCGGATATACGGATAAGTTGAAGGGACTGGTGGAGTTGGGGAATCAAGAAGCTGGTGAAGTTCCATTTGATGGTCCTGGTTTTCTGTCTGAAGATTCTGCCCAAAAAGCCGGGAAGGTCAGAGAGTTTGGAGGGCGCGTTTGCAGAAACTGCTGAGCAAAAATGAGGATCAAATCTATGAATTTGCAGGGCATCTGCTCAGTGTGTGTATGTGTGTGTTTGCGTATGTGCACTCATCTGTGTGTAGATGTCTGCGTGTGTGCTTATGTGGGTGTGCATGTTCGTCTGTGTGTGGATGTGTTGATATATGTACTCATTTGGATGTATATGTGTGTGTTTATACATGTATGTTTATGTGTGTGTGTCAATGTGATTGTATATATGCATGTTCATTTGTATGTAGATGTGTGTTCATCTGGGTGTAGATGTATATGTTAGTGTGTGTGTTTGTGTGTGTGTTCATGTGTGTGTCTATCTGGGTGTAGATGTGTGTGTTCATATGTGTGTGTGCTCATACATGTGTGTTCATACGTGTGTGTGTATTTGTGTGTATGTGTTCATGGGTGTGTGCATGTATTCATGGGTGTGTTCATCTGGGTGTAGATGTGTGTGTTCATGTGTGTGTTATATGTATGTGTTCGTGTGTGTGTTTGTGTTGTGTTCATGTGTGTGTTTTGTGTGTGTTCATGTGTGTATATGTTCATCTGGGTATAAATATGTGTTCATGTGTGTGTGTGTTGTGCATATGTGTTCGTGTGTGTGCTTGTGTGTGTGTGTTCATATGTGTATGTCCATCTGGGTGTTCTGGACAAAGGGGAAGATTGTGGCTGAAATTCCTTGCTGGTCTCATAACATGACAAAAGGCACAAAGTTATGAGATGAGATTAGGTTTTTCTCCCCATGAGTGGAACAAAAAGACAAAGGAAACGGGGAGGGCAGTGGCCCTGACAAGAGAGACCCTGACAGATGGATGTGGGCTCTAGCCGGGAAGATAATAGGCTAGAAAGGTACAGAAACCAGGCGGTCCCAGTCTATGGCTGAGAAACTGAGGCTGGTGTGGGGTAGACACAGGGCAGCTAGAACTAAATGAGCTCTCAAAGCTTTTATAACACTGGTGTTTCTGAAAGTGATGAGCAAAGACTGGGCTCGGATGCAAGATGACGTAGACCCTGAGTCTTCTATGCATGTGGCAGATTTGTAGATGATTTTCTGAAACCATGGTAAAAGGTTTAGGTGGTGGCGATGGTAGCATTGGTGATATGGAAGTTACAGGGTTAGCCCTGATCCCTGTAACTTCCAGTCTGGGAAGTCCTTCTCATCTGGGAGTTCTAAGGGAAGGACAACACAACAGCATTGAGTGTCCCACATCCCTGCTCCCAACCTGAAACTCCAACCCTGGAACCGGGAGACCCTGCACAGAGCTAAGGAAAGAAAGCTGGAGACAGAGCCAACACCCCGAGGAGGTGTCAGTGCAGACTGTCCTGGAGTCTGTACAGCTATAGTCAGTGGTACAGAAGGGGAAAACCGGGACACGCACGTGCACACACACACACACACACACACACACAGCACCTAAGAGTGTGTAGAGCCACAGCAGAGTCCTGCAGGAGACAGAGGCTTCTGATAGACATGGAAGTGGATAAAGTGGATCCGCTCTTTACACCAACCATGATGGATCGCGTTTAAATGTGAAAAAGAATAACACAGTTCAGGGAGAAGCACGACTGAGGCTCTCTGTAGCCAGATAAGGAAGACTTAGTTCTAAGACCCCAAACCCGGAAGCAATAGGAAGGGTTGACAGACTTGACTATATTTCTTTGAAAACAAAACAAAACAACAACAGCCAATCAAATAAAAGAAAAGAAATCAAGGAATGCCACAAGCCAAGTAAACAAACTGGAGGAAATGTAATTTTACCCCAGAAGGTTTCTATATTTAATGCATTAAAAAAGCTTCATGATTTTAAAAAAGGAAAAGACCAATGTCTTGTAGAAAAGAAACACCAAGAGGTTTAAACAAAGCTAATGGGAAACCACAAGTGGTCTTTCCAAATATAAGATGGTCATCAGCCTCGTTCACACCAACATGCAGCCAGTGGGGTGGCCCGTATCCCAGCACTCTAGAGGCCGAGTTAAAAAGTCATGGTCCAGGGGGTGAAGGCCACACAAACCTGGTGACCAGAGTTCAAGACTCAGAATCCATGTGAAGGTGGAAGGAGAGAAGCCACTCCACAAGCTGGCCCCTGGATTCCACATCCATGCTGTGTCATATACACACATGCACATCCTGCATGTGTGCACAGGCAGAATAACAAGGGCATAACAGAAACAAATGACTTCCATGGTTTTTTGTTTGTTTGTTTGTTGTTTTGTTTTTGTTTTTGTTTTTTTGGAGCCAAGGACCGAACCCAGGGCCTTGTGCTTGCTAGGCAAGCGCTCTACCACTGAGCTAAATCCCCAACCCCAAGAAACAAATGATTTAATTGAAAGAGGGAAAAGAGGAAGTGGCATCGAGGGGTCAGGCATAGTGGCATGTGCCTATAATCCTGGCACTCATGAGTCAGGAGGATTGCTGTGAGTACATGGACAGGCCGGGCTACACACCACATCCCAAGACACTGCCTCAAAAAGGGGGGCACTTGGAGGGATGGCTTAGTGGTTAAGAGCACTGGCTGCTCTTCCTGGGAACCTAGGTTCAATTCCCAGCAGCCACATGGCAGCTCACAGCCATCTATAACTACAGTCCCAGGGGCCCAACACCATCTCTGGCCTCTGTAGGCACCAGGCATGTGTATGGTGGACAGAGATACATGTAGGCAGACGCTCAGTCACATAGAGTAATGAAATTATATAAACCTCAAAATAAATAATAAGTAAGCTAATAGTGAAACACATCTCTTTGCTGTCAGACTGGCAAACCTGAAGTTTAACAGTGTCCCCTTCACTACCGCAATTGGAGGAATGGAACTTCGCATATTGCTAGCAGGTGTCCCAAAATGCCATGGTCCCATAGAGAAGAGTCTGACAATGCGGAGCAACAGTTCACAGACACATTTTCCTTTGGATTCAGTGCACACACACTCCTGGTATCTCTTTATCGGCAAGCAGAAAAGATAGGTGGGGCCAGGTGTGCTGGCAAACACACACAATCTCAAACGACTAGAAATGGGGCTGGAGAGAGAGATGGCTCAAAGGGTAAGAGCGCTGACTGCTCTCCCAGAGGAGCTGGGTTCAATTCTCAGCACCCGCATGACAGCTCACAACTGTCTGTAACTCCAGTTCCAGAGGATCTGATATCCATCCTCACACAGACATACATGCAGGCAAAGCACATAAAATAAAATAAATGTCAGAGAGAGAGACTGAGAGAGAGAGAGAGAGAGAGAGAGAGAGAGAGAGAGAGAGAGAGAGATGACTAGAAACAAAGGGGCTGACTGCATTATACACGGTACATAACTGTGAGGAGTGTCATCCAGCCTACGATGATGCCAGGATATATTGTTTTTTAATCAATAGGCCCAAATGTGTGTTATGTTTCCTTTGGGAATGGAATGGCTTGCGTCTATCATTCAGCATCTAGAAAGCTGAGGTGGGAGCTTCCAAGTTTGAAGGAGGAAGAAGAGAAGGGGAAGAGGATGAAGAAAGAAGGAAGAAGAGAAGAGGGAGAGGAAGAAGAAAGGGAAGGAGGAGAAGAGGAGGAGGAGGAAGAGGAGGAGGAGGGGGAGGAGGAGGACTATGTGTAGGAAAGGCAATGCCGATAGGTGATGGCCCCGGCGAGAGCTGGGCTTCTCTGAGTATGCTGTTTTGTGAATTAATTGGGGAACTATATAAAACTTTATGATATCAAAAGACAAAGTTCAACTCAAATGGGAGGAGAGCAGCCCCTATGAAGCAGAACAAGGCAAAACCTAACTGAGTTCCTCACAAATTCAGCTCAGGTTCTAGTGGCAAAAGCAAAGCCACTTTCTACACTTGCCTTGCTACGCAGGACACCGAAGTCAAACAAAAACAAACAAACATAAAGGAAGCTTACACTGTTTTAATAAAGATAGAGGTGGGGAGGAGGAAACGCCTCAGTGGATAAAGATGTTTGCGGCCAAGCCTGAAGACTTGAGTTCAATCCCCAGGTCCCACATGGTGGAAGGAGGGAGTCAATGGAATGAGTTATCCTCTGACACATACATAACTAAAGGAATGTAATTAATTTTTTTTTAATTTAGTGTGAGTAATGATACTAGTTCTGTTATGAAAATGGTGTGTGTGTGCATGTGTGTGTGTGCGTGTGTGTGTGTGTGTGTGTGTGTGTGTGTGTGTGTGTGTGTGTGTGTTTCCTGTACGTATATGTTCGGGTCAAGCAGCTAAGTGTGTTGATGTTACTAGAAAAGAATAGAGGTAACAGCAAATACACGTGAGCTGGAGGGATGGCTCACTGGTGAAGAACACACATTGTCTTACAGAGGACCCGAGTTCAATTTCCAGCCCCTATACCAAGTGTCTCACAATCACCTATAACTCAGGTCCAGGGGATCCAACACTTCTGGTCTCCATGTGCACATTCTCATACAGAAACACACAAACATACATATAATTAAAAATAAAAATAAATAGTCTTTGGAAAAAAGAGCCAAGCCAGATGTGGTGGCACACATCCTTAATTCCAGCACTTGGGAAACAGAGCCAAGCAGATCTCTGTGAGTTCGAGGCCAGCCTAGTCTACAGAGTGAATTCCAGGACTCTTAGTGCTCCATAATAAAACTCTGTGTCAAATACATATACATATACATATGCATATACAATCTTAGGCATGGTGGTGTACTCTCGTCACTCAGGAGGTACAGCCAGATGGATCTTTGAGCATTTGTGTCTAGCCTGGTCTGTATAGTAAGTTCCAGCCTAGCCTGGGCTACATAGTGAGATTCTGTCTCAAAAAGAAAATTAAATAAAATAAGAGAAGCACAGTATAAAATCAGATGAGGTCAGTAAACATGAATGTTACATTATGTGAATTGTGTCTAAGTAAAATTATTGAAAAAGGAAGGGAAGCACGTCTCTTGAAGCCTATATTTGAATTGAGAATATCAGTACAAATGATTTTGTTGTTGTTGTTTTTCAAAAAGCTCTTTCCTAGTCTGATCCATCTATAAAGGCCTAGGGAAAGTGGCCGGCCTGTAGGCACGGAAACACCCTGGCACTGCGATCTCTTGGTGGAATCGTTTCTGCCACCTTGGGCAAATGACGAAATCCAGGTGGTGTCGAGAGGACTGGCTACGCCTGGAGCCTCCTTTCACACGAGAAAGCCAGGCCTTTATCAGAGACTGCAAGGTGCACCCCACGACCCAGGGAAAGGTGTACCCAATACTTCAGGAGCCAAACTGAGAAAGTTCCAGTGGCCAGAGACAGCTTGTTCTAAACATCAAAGAGTATTAGTTACAGTGAGGTGGCATTTATCAACTATAATAAAATGTATAAATCCTTAATGACTTAAAGAGGGGAATAATCTCATTAATCAGATCTGAAATCACTAAGTGATGATCTCATCGCCCTGATAATTGGAAAACGGAGGTAAAACCAGGCATTTTTCCTCGTCTTTCCTGTATGCCCAGTTCCCGAGGATGAGCAAAGAGTTGGTGAATGCTGATAGAAGATAATGGACGTTTCTACATCCCAGCATCTGGCAGGTCCGGGCACTGACCCACCATGTGCAAGCTCAACACCGCAGGGAGCATCTGTGTCCCAGGCATCTCTTCCTAGAGCCCAGGACCTGAAGCTGATCAAGCCTCCAGCTCCAGTCTATGGCCAAGCACACTTTGTACTTGATGGGTTTAAAGCTGGGGAGGGAGGAGTCACGGTTTTGTAGGTAGGAAACTTGGAAGGTGGTTGAATCTGGCGTTAGGGGAGAAGTGAATAGTACAGAATTCTCAAAGAACTAGTTAAAATAAGAGAGGAGGAGACGGGAGATGGGCCAGGGAGATTACTTAGTGGATAAGGGCACCTACCACCAAGCCTGAAGACTTGAATTCTGTCCCTGGGACCCACACAGAGGAAGGAGAGAATCAAATCATACAAGTTGTTCTCTGACCTACACACACATGCCAGCACCCAATAAATAATAAATAAATAAATAAATATATAAAAGGAAAAAAGATTAAGAAAAGAAAAATTAGGGCTGAGGTTGTATCTTCCCGGTAGGCCTGGTTTCTACCCACAGCATAGCAAGACATTCAGGAGTCGACACACTGCAGGGGGGACCAGGGTACTGTTTGTAAAGGGGAGCGCCCACCAGCAGCAAGAAACACTAGAGGAGGCTGGCTCGTTTGGAGGGAGATAAAAAGAGACTACAGAGTGACCATTTAAAACATGAAGACCCAATAAAAGAACGCGGCAGAGTGGCGAGTGTCCGAAAGCATTGTAAAAGTAGGAAAGGAGCAAGTTACACTCTTGAAACGGACAGTTTTTATGAGGCCTTATCTGACCCATTTAATGCATTTTTTCCAGTCTGTCCTGTGAACTTTTTTTGACTCTTACTAATTTGGCAACTCTTGCTTCTCTTGGCCCCATTTTCATCTGTCCCTTGTTTTCCTTTTCACTTTGTGAAACTGAAATGGATCACATGAAACAGAGCCTGCAAAACCATATCCGCAAAGGAGCATCGGTTTTGACCTGTGCCGAAAGGGGTGACTGTCTGTGGTGTAGGATTGTGTGCGTGAGCACTTACCCGCTCGCTTTCCAAAGTTAACGCATATTGCAGGCCACACAAAAAATGCTATTTTAAAACTGGGGTATTTTAGAGGCTGAGGAGATGGTCAGCTGGTAACGTGCTTATGTAAGCCTGGGGCCCTGACTTTGTATCCCCAGCACACACAGAAAAAGCAGACACAGCATGGTGTGATTCCACAGCGCCTGCATCCAAGAGCGGGAGGGCAGACAGGTGGACGCCTAGGACTCGCCGGCTAGCCAGTATAGCTCCAGGTTCGAACTAAACTAAGGTGTCGCTAGGTGTGGTGGTGCACGCCTTTAATCCCAGTGCTTGGGAGACAGGATCTCTGTGAGATCCAGACCAGTCAGGGCTACAGGCCGGAACCAACATCAAAACAAAAAGTGTTATTCTTATTTATGTGTGTGTGTGTCACACGTGGCGGTGCCTGTGAAGGCCAGAAGAGGGCATGGGGTGTCCTGCAGCTGGAGTTACACGTGGTTCGAGCTGCCTGGTGTGGGTACTGGGAACTGAACCTGGATCCTCTGGAAAAGCAGCAAGTTCTCTTAACCACTAAGCCATCTCTCTCCATCCCCCCACATACAGTGTTCTTAACAGTAGGAGTTATTATAATAAACTTCTAATAATCTAGGGACCAAAAAGGGAGAAAATACACAGAGACCACTCGGCCAGATCTGAGATTTTTATTAGCTTACGACATCCCGTACAGATTTCGAAACAGACAAAATCCTGTCCAAGCTTGACTCTGGAACCTTACAAAACTGTAAGGTCCTTCCTGAGATGGGGGGAAGGCAGCTCTCGGTGCTTCCCCATCCAGGGAGCTCGCTCCCATTGCTGCTGCTTGTAGCCCTTGACCACCATTCTCCCCTCCAGTAAAACCTCAAACATGCTATCAGTTTATTTGGATTCTGTCTGTGAGAAATCACACTTGTACACGAAGGAAAGGGTGCTGACTTCACTGCCAGGACCTATAGGTTTGAAGGAGCGTGTTAGACACAGACTGTCATGGCTGTGTATGTGGGTGGGGCCATCTTGATAGCAAGTGATGGGGGCGGGAGCAGGACCTTGCTCTCATCCCTTTCAAGTTCATGTCAAAGATGTCAAAGTCTCCAATGCTGTTAGGCCTCTGAGAGATTGTTCACACGTTCCTCTTGGGATGGTGGGATAGTGGAGTTAGCGATGATGGAGGTGAGAAATGGACCTTAAGGTCACAGTACGTGAGGAGGGAATGTTCTAGTGTCTGGGCGGGGGTGGGACACAGGGAGTGGGACACAGGGAGTGGGATGCAGGGGGTTGCTGTCCTGCAGCTGGAGTTGAGTCTGAAGCAAAGGTGCATAGTTCCTAAGGCCTAGGCCTCCACTCTTGATCAGCGGTGCCCACCGTGGGATTCCCGGCAGTCGGTGTGCTGACCACCTCCAAGGCTGCCAGTCTGTGAGGGGTCCCAAACCACGGCTCCACATCAAGTATCTCTCAGACATCTCCAGAGAGTTTGACGCCTCCCATGTCATTGTCCACTGTCTCTCATTCCTTACATTTCTTGTGACCTGTACAGCCTGCCTAAGAAGAGGAATATTCTGCCATTCCTTCTCCCAACTCAGCATCCCTTCTCCCTCCCTCCCTCCCTCCTTCCTTCTTTCCCTCCCTCCCCCTTCCACCGTTCCTACTCCTCTCTCCCCTCCCCTCTCTCTTTCTCCTTTCCTTTCCATCTTGCCTGTAGGCCCAAGTGAATCTTCTTAAACTCTGTGATCCACTTCTCCACCTCCATCGGATCTTAGGGTACACCAACAAGTGTACCCCAGTTCTAGTTGGTCTGACCTTTCCTCCCAGCCCTGCACCCCAATCACAGGGCTCTGTGTTTTCTTTCTCCCAACAAAACTCTTCCTTGCTTTTCCTGTTTTGCTGTGTCATCGTGAATTTGCCTTCCTCCTCCTCCTCCTGGGTGGTCTGACTCCCAGAATCCTCTCCAGCATCTTGTCTCCCCGTACTGGCTGGATTTCTGGATACTTTAGTGCTCTGCTGGCTCGGTCTTATCCCCGTGTTCCCTGATTGGAGGAACATAGTGGGCAGCTGTGAGTGAAGATGGGCTCCTAGATAACCTTCCAGAGAGCTCCCAGCTCTCAGACATTAATCCTTGCGGAACAGATCTTGTCCTTCCACTCCCACAGCCAAATAAAGACTGACCAGGCCTGCTCTCTCAGACTCAAGCTCCACTCAATAAAATCAGCAGCTACCCAGTTAACAGGCTGGTGGGGGATAGGGAGAGATCGGACTGGAATGTGGCTTCACAGACCCATGGCCAACCAGCTCTGTAGCCTATCGCGTTGTGCTGTATTTCAGGTTCTCCAAGCCAGCACCCATGTTCCTGGATGACTCCTTTCGCAAATGGGCTAGGATTCGGGAGTTTGTGCCACCTTTTGGGATCAAAGGTCAAGGTATGTTGGGAACCCTTAACTAAACATTAAACACCCCCATTTCTCCATGCTGTCTTCAAATATCTCCTGTACTTCGAGACAGGGCTTTATCTCTAGCAGTTCTGCACCGGGGGCTGGTGAGATGGCTCAGTGGGTAAGGGCGTTTCCTGCCAAGTCTGATGACCTAACTCCAGTGTCTGGGATCCACATAGCGGAAAGGAGAAACGACTATAATAAATTGTCCTCTGACTCCGTGGCACACATGCGTAAGTGGGTGCACATGTACACACACACAAATGTGTGTTTATGGAGGGGAAGAGAGGGAGAGGGAGGCGGAGAGGGACAGGGGAACATTATGGTGCATACCTTTAATCACAGAAGCAGAAGCAGGCAGATCTCTGAGTTTGGCGCCAGCCTGGTCTACATAGCAAGTTCAAGGTCAGTCAGAGTTACATGATGAGACCCTGTCTCAAACACACACACACACACACACACACACACACACACACACACACACACACACACACACACACACGAAAACACAAACAAAACAAAACAACAACAACAAAAACCAGTTCCTTGCTGGAGATTGTTCTGTCCCATTCCTATCCTGCACTTGCCCAGCTGGACAGTAACATTGTGTGTATGCAGTCCCTTTGTTCAAAGTTCTAGTCTAGTGAAGGAGCAGATACTCAGAGCACGGCTAGACCCCGGTGCCATGGGATCACTAAAGAGATGCGCCAGAGACATTGTCATATGCTGTGGCTATATGGAAATGATGGACAGACAGACAGGCAGGCAGGCAGGCAGGCAGGCAGCAACTTAACCCTCACCGGGCTCCTGTAACCCCACTCAGTGTCTTTCCTGACTTAGCCTTCCGTCTAATTGTTCTTTTTCTGTCCCAAGCTAACCTTTCTCTCTCTGCCCCGCTTCCCCCTCCCTTCACCTTAGGGACCCTTCCACACAACCCTGCTTCTTTGTCAAGTTCCTGGCTGTTTCCTGGCTTGGTGGGAGGGTCAGATAGGGTATCAGCTCCCCGTATTTACTTTTGACTAGCCGTGACCTGGCACGGGTTTCTTAACCTGTCTGAGCCTGGGTGTCTGTCGGCTAAATAGAAATCGTGCCATTGTTTAAGGCTATCACCAGAATTAAGGAAAGAGCTGTTACAGGGAAGTAACACGTGCCCAGGAGACTCAGCCGTCTGCTCCACTAGCCTAAAGCTCCCTGAAGGAAGCCAAGCCAGCAACAATGCCACCAGACTGGGGCCCTGAGCCCAAGCTCCAGGTGCATCCAGCCGGTTAGTTTAAGCCGTAAGAACTCCTTCCTCCGTGCTCGTATCTGGCACAGTCCTTCCTCCTGACTTCCTCCAGGACTGACTTATAGCTCCGAAGGCCAAGGAAAGCCATTAGAGTCCCCAGGCAGCAAGAGGAGAGCAGATCCCCACAGGTGCCCTTTACTGTCATAGAAAGCAGTTCTTCCTCAGGTGAATTTGGTGGGGAGAAAAGAAGGGAACGAGAGGTCTTCCCCACTTGAGAGTGACTCTGGAGGCACTTAGTGTAGAACCCTATCATAGGTTTGTTCCTCAGCCAGCCGTGGGGAGCCTACCCAGGCCCCATCCTCCTTGGTTCTCACATGTGGCCTCAACAGTGTCTTCTTGCTTGCCATTTTAAGGAAACTGTTAAGTGCCTCTGTGAAACATAAGGGATGCAGTCGGTCATTCATGGGACCTCTTGCAGTACCCGAAATTTTGTGCTTGTATGTGTGTGTGCATGTGTGGGTGAGTGTGTGTTGTGAGTGTGTGTTGTGTCTGTGCTTGTGTGTGTGTGCTTGTTTGTTCTTGAGACACACTCTTACCCTGTAGCTGTAGCTAGCCAATAACTTAGAGAAATCCACCTGCCTCTGCCTCCTGCATGCTGGGATGAAAAGCATGCAGGCCACAATGCCCAGTTTACCCTCAGAAAGCGTTGTGCGAGGGGCTTAGGTATAGCTTGGTAGTAGAGCGTTAACTCGGCAAATGCAAAGCTCAATCCCCAGCACAACAGAACCAAATAAAACAAAGACGTGCGTGTTGCTTCTTAGTTAAGGCATGCTCTGTACATGAAATGTCTCACACACATAAAAAACCGTAAGAATAAGGTAGTGTGTGTTGTTTCTTAGTTAAGGCATGCTCCGTACATGAAATGTCTCACATAAAAAACCGTAAGAATAAGATGGGGAAGAGCTGATGACGAAGGGCTCAGTGGGTGGAGTGTCGGCCTGGCGTGCGTAAAGCCTGGGGCTCGGCCCCAGGACCTAATAATAAAAGCAGGTGCTGGCACGTTGGGAGAAGGATCAGAAGCTCAAGGTTGCTTGCAGCTACAAATCAAGGTTGGGGCCGGATGTACGAGACCCTGTCTCAAAATTAATAAAGTAGGTGAAGTAATACAGTGAGCACTATGCACTGTCTTCCTAGTTTGTACAGTAGTGAAGGTGCTGGAGAGATGGCTCAGTGGTTAAGAGCACTGACTGCTCTTCCAAAGGAGCGGGGTTCAATCCCAGCACCCACATGGTGGCTCACAGCCATCTGTAACTCCAGTCCCAGGGAATCCCATGCCCACCTCCATGGGCACCAGACACACAGAGGGCGTACAGACATGTGTGAGGACAAACAACCCAGTTGATCTACCCCTCCGCCGTCCCCATCCAAATAATCCTTGTTTGGATGCTGGCGTTCAGTTCTCTGCCTTGATTTTTATCTTAGCTAGATCTTTACATGTCTATTAAATATAAATCAATTATTTGTATGGGGCGTGGTAAGGAATACTCTGATCCCAGGACTCAGGAGGCATAGGCAGGCAGATCTCCTTGAGTTTCAGACCAGCCAGGGCTTTAGACCCTGTCTCAAAATGTGTGCGTGTGCATGTGTGTGTGTGCTGACTATATTGTTTTTAAACTTTACATGTATCATTACATACGTGTGCATATGTGTACATTCTTTAATTGATATTTTGCATGTACAGCTTAGCTTTACCTGTACTGGTACGAATAGCTGTGCACCGGCCACTGATGGATTTTGTTGTTGCCGTCATTGTTTTACTGCCACACGTTCATGCTGCATGCGTGATTTTCCTGTGGTGTGCCATTCTGCAGCTTCTAGCATTTTACAGTCGAAAACAGTTCTCTGGTGAAGATTCTTATGTGTGTCTCCTTGTGTGAGTTTTCAGTGCTGTGCCCCTGGAGGTCAGCCACAGGGTTCTTTCTAGATGCACCATATCCGTATGTATTACCAAGATGCTTTCTGTCATGGTAGTACCAAGCTGCTTGTCTATAGAGCAGTGGTTCTCAGCCTTCTCAACGCTGCATCCCTTTCATTCACCTCATGTCGTGGTGGCCTCCAGCCATAAAGTTATTTCGTTGCTACTTCTTTACAGTCCTTTAAATACTGTTATGAGTCTTATTGTAAGGATCTGATACACAACCCCCACAGGGGTCACGACCCACAGAACCGCCACTCCTGATCTTTGTACGCATTATATCTTCCCAACAGCTCAGTAAAGTAAGGGCTGCCATCCTTGTCTTAGAGGCAAGAAAGTAAGAGCTCAACAGAAGGGAGGCGATTTGCAGCAGGTCAGAGTCGAAGGTAGCAGAGCCGAAATCTGATGGAGCCAGCAGCCTCCACATTGGGTTAGAATGTTCTTGTTGCACCACAGATAAGGAGAACTGTCTGTTGTCTAAAGGCTGAGAAGTTGAGATCTGAACAGAGTTCAGAAAGAGCAGCGGCCCCAGGGTCTGAGAGTAGTGAGTGGAGCGCAGGTGCACAGATGCCGGGCATCAGGGTGTAACGGGTGAGGAGAGGCAGCCTGGACAGAGTGGGGTCAGAGACTGGCAGTCCGGAGTGGGGGAAGTGAGGAGGCCATATCACACCAAGTTAGTCCGTCTACTGGGCGAGCCCTTCAACCATCAGCTGTCTGATTCGTTCCCTGGAACCTGCTCCTTGAGACACGGTGGTCAAACTTCAGTGCTCTATCTCTGATTAGACACTTGTATTCCAAGCATGTCCCTGATCTAGTGACACATATCCTATGGTCCAACTGTGGAGCCTCAGAAAGCCAGATGAGTCTCCCAGGAGGGGGCAGGGTCATGGGAAGAAGATACCGCTGAGGTTGGAGCCTGGTTCCCAGCCCAGCTGAGTTTGCCCACTTCCCCACCTCCATCTCTTGGCTCAAGGGAAGAGTGAAAGCTGAACCTGGTCCAGCCTTGTGTTTGCAGCTCCTCTACCCACCCCCACCTCTGCTCTAGCCCCAGACCAGAGCTAGAGCCCAGTCTAGATTACAGCCAAGAAGATCACTAGTAAGCATGCCGGGAACTCAAGTGACTCGCCAACAGTAACCTTCTCCTTTGTCCACAGACAATCTGATCAAAGCCATCTTGTCAGTCACCAAAGAATACCGCCTGACCCCTGCCTTGGACAGGTGAGCCAACCTTCTTCCCCTTGGCTAGCTGGCATATACAGAGCTGCTGGATTAGACAGGTTCTCCACCATACCTCCCATGCATACACAGCACACACACTCTGTGGGTTGATAATGTAAGTAAGATGTTTCCCCTGTCTAGAAAAGCACATTACAAGGCTTCTCCATCCTGAGACATCAGTGGTTTGGACATAAGCACTGAAGGTGATAGGTGTCGGGGGGAGAGGGGTGCTGACAGAGGCAGCCAACAGGGAACAGAGCTTACGTCTGAGGTAATGACAGCTCTGAAGGCAATAGACCCTGGAGGGGACAGCCATAGGACATGATGGGAAGCTCTATGAGTAAGACCATCAGTGACTACCAGAGCCTAAAGGCTTGAGTTGGAAATAAACCCAGCTAGCCAGAGGGGATGGCGAACGCATTTAGCCCCAGCACTCAGAGGTAGGCAGATCTCTAAGTTCAAGGCCAGCCTGGTCTACAAAGTGAGTTCAGGACAGCCAGGGCTACACAGAGAAACCCTGTCTTGAAAAGAGAGAGACAGCGAGAGGGAAGAGGCCTAGTCTTGAGTCCTGGAGCACCCAGTCTCTTTACCCTGCCCTTGTTTTTCTGAGATTCTCAATCATCCCTCACTGTTCCCTACGGTCTAAGGCTACCAAGCCTCTCCTGTGGAAGTGTCAGACACTAGCTGTGTCAGAATGCCTGCCCCCGGGTTCAGGTTCCTGAGGAATGCCTCTGGACTCCTTCCAGAAGTGCTGTATGGATCTTGCCAAAGTCACAGGAGAGTCCGGGGCAGAGACAAAGGGAAAGCAAACTGGGGACCACCTTCACAGGCCTCTGCTCTCTCCCCTCAGCCTCCACTGCCGCCGCTGCATCATCGTAGGCAATGGAGGGGTCCTCGCCAACAAGTCTCTGGGGTCACGAATTGACGACTATGACATTGTGATCAGGTGAGGTCCCTTAAACAACCCCTTGGGCACATGCATGTTATCATCCAGATCCAGAGGATCTGTGCACTGAGGACTGTCTGGTCACCTACCCTGGGGCTTAACAGAAGCCTAGGAGAATGCTGCTGGGTTGACAGGATTTGTTTTGTTTTTAAGATTTATTTTATGTATGTGAGTACACTGTAGCTGTCAGACACACCAGAAAAGGGCGTTGGATCCCATTACAGATGGTTGCGAGCCACCATGTGGTTGCTGGGAACTGAACTCAGGTCCTCTGGAAGAGCAGTCAGTGCTCTTAACTGCTCAGCCATCTTTCTCTCTAGCCCCAGGTTGGCAGGTTTTAAAACAACAAGGAGGTGGCCTGGATTCCCTCTCTGCTTCTGGGTACTTGGGGTTCAGGGTACCTCCCCAAAAGGAGGCCTAAGGCCAGCCTGGCTCTTTGTAGATTGAACTCAGCACCTGTGAAGGGCTTTGAGAAGGACGTGGGCAGCAAGACCACCCTGCGCATCACCTACCCTGAAGGTGCCATGCAGCGGCCTGAGCAGTACGAACGAGACTCTCTCTTTGTCCTCGCTGGCTTCAAGTGGCAGGACTTCAAGTGGCTGAAGTACATCGTCTACAAGGAGAGAGTGGTAAGCTCCCTACTACAAGAACCCCTTTTACTGCCTGCCCCCAGCTTCCCAACTTCCAGGGTGGTCCCTCCCACCAGACCCTACAAAGAACAAATAGGAGACTTCAAAATGACCCAAAGCTAAAAAGATAACAAATCCAGCAAGGGGCAGAGGCCAGACGATATCAGGGTGCCTAAGGGTTCCCTGCTCTCTGCTGCCTCCCTCCAGATAGCCAGGGCTGATGTCTCAGGCCCTCAGAAGCAAATCTCTGGTCCCTGTGGCTAACTCCCAGCTTTCACAGCCGCCTGTAGCTGCCTGCCTGCCTGCCTGCCTGCCTCGCTTTCCCTTCACGAGGCCATTATGACTGCTCTTATAGCCTTGTCTCCTTCTCAACAGGGAGAAAAAGCCTTCTGGGGTCATTCTGCAGGGATAGCGGGCCCCAATTTAAGGCTGTCAGCTCCCAAACTCATGAATCCAGACCATTCTCTCTCTCTACCTTATATTTTAGTTGCTAGCTGTAGGTTAGTCTCCAGTCTGCTACTAAATCTGGTTCTCCTCTTCTGGTATGATCAGATCTGTGCTGACTGCTCTAAGCTGGCCAGGCCCATGTGCTTAAGGAGTATATGTGGTAGAGTAGGGTCAGAATGCCCATTGGTAGACCACCCACTGGGCTCCCCTGGGACCTAGTGACACCTTGGACCTTCAGGGACACCTGCCAACTTGTCTGAGTCTGCCTCCCACCTCCCACCGGCGTCTCCTCCCCTCCAGCTGTCATCGACCACCTGGGGGAGGGGTTTGCAGAGCTGCAGCCATTAATTCCCCAGTGCCCAGGCCTCTTCCTAGAGACTGACGACAGATTGCCCTCTCTGTCTTCAGTAAGAAGCTAAATGTTCTTTCAGATTTAGAAGTCAGGGGAGAGAACAGCTTAGCCTGTGTGGGTCTCAGTATAGTTTGGTTTGACTCCACAGCCCTTTCCAAGCAAGGCCAAGTGCAGGCAGTGTCAAGTAGGTAGCAAGCAAGAGAGAAGACAGAAGTCAGATCCAGAAGCTCAGGGAGGTTGGACAGCAGGAAAGGGAATCAGTTCAGAACCAGGCTGAGTGAAGCAGCTGGCTATGTTGGGTGCAGCCCAGATCTCTAAAGGGAAGGAAAGGGTGAAGAAACCCTCAGCCTCAAGCAGGCCTCTTGTCTACGAAACTAAGGAGGGAATGAGGCTGGGGAAGCACCTCTCTCTTTTGAGAATCCCTACAAGCCTTTCCGTTTGCCTTAAGGTAACAGGGAAGCACTTCAGAGGGAAACATGGGAATGAACCGGATCTGCCTTGGTGAACCCTTCTCATATATGCTTTTGCTCATCAGCCCACAGACACCTATCATAGCCCCAAGGCTTTCTCAGGGCAGGAGAGCCAGAGGGTAGAGACCTGATCCCATTGAGTCCCCCTCCCGAACCCACCCCCTATAGATAGTCTGGAAGTGTCTCAAACACCAGTTCCTGCTTCCTGAGGGGCAGTCTGAGAGAAGTGGGGGGCAGCCCAAGTTCCTTGGGGACAACAGACCAAAGATGCACAGCAGCCATTTTCCTATGGTCACCTTCATCTCAAGAGCACCAAGGTCAGTGGAGTCAAAGCCCTTCTTATCTATCCAGAGCAGGAAGGAGAATCAAATGAGTGGGACGGGCCAGAGGGAGCAGAGAGCAGGCCCCTGCTGCTCCCCATGTCCTGGCCACACATGGCTGTCGGGCGAATGCCTTCCTGAGTGTGGTGGGAGAGAGAAGATGGCAAGGAGTCCTCTGAACTCCTGTGGGCCTTCTGTGGCACTGCAGTCAAGGATGACTTTGGACTTCTGAATGGGACACCAAGTAACGCCAGTAATATCCGCGCCTTTCCCAGCATCCCCAGTGTCTCATCAGTGACACCATGAAGAGACACCATGACCGTGACAGCTCTTTTTGTTGTTTGGTTTGGTTTGGGGGCTTGGGGGTGGTTGTTGGTATTGTTTGTTTTTTAAACGTCTCTCTGAACAGTCCTGGCTCTCCTGGAACTTACAGCAGACCAGGTCAGAGATCTGCCTGCCTCAGCCTCGAGGGCTGGCATCAGAGGTGTGCGCCACCACAGCGACTCTTATAGAAGGAAAGTGTTTAGTCGGGGCTGGCTTACGGTTGTCAAAGCTTCAGCCCATTATCTTCATGGCAGGGAGCGCAGCAGCAGGCAGGCAGATGTGATAGTGGAGAAGCAGCTAAGAGTTCTACACACAGATCCAGAGGCAGCAGGAAGAGAGAGGACCCCTGGGCCTGGCTCAAAGCCCACCCCCAGTGACACACTTCCTCCAACAAGGCCACACCTCTTAATCCTTTCAACTAGTGCCACTCCCCGGTGACCAAGCATTCAACTCTGTGAGCTTATAGAGGCTATTTTTATGCAAACCACCACATCAGATGAGCCTGTAGAGACCTGTTTTTGAGTGCCCTTCCCCCAAGCCTGAGGCTGGTGCTCCCTGGGGCATCTGTAGACCGCACACATCCCCTCCCTGGCCTCTGAGACCTAGGTAAGGTAGATGTTAAGCCAGGCTGCCTTTCCCAGACCTCCCTGTGTTTAGGGTTCAGCCACAGGCTTCACCCGGTCATGCAGCGATGTTTCTAGCTGCTTGGCCTCTGGCCGCTGGCAAGCCTGTCTAGGATTTCACCTGCAGACATAGCTCAGCTGCCCAGGCCAGGGATGTCTGGAGCAGGTATGAGCTCAGAGCTGCTGTCTGCCTCTATGCTGCTCACAACGTGATCTTCCTGTCCCTAGGAGTCCAGAGCACTGGGAACACGGAAGATGGCTCTGCCCTTCCATGTGTGTGCGGCCACTTGGTTCTCTATCACATTAGACAGTGGCACTGATAGCTCCAAATGGGTCACCAAAAGGCCTTTTACCAAACTCCCTGGTCCCAGCCACCTTGATCAAGCCAGCAAGGATGTCTGATAGGGGCTCCCAGCAGGCTGTGTGTCCAACAAAGCCCTGATCAATACTGAATAGGGAAGTAAGGTTAAGAGGGAAGGCGGGGCGGAGAGAAGGAGAAGCAGCCAGCCGTTAGGTTCCTGATGGGAGCTGCAGTTCAGGAGAAAGCTCTTCTCAGAGTCAGACTACACCTCCCCTATGTCACCTGCTTTCTGGGCATTGGTGAGGTGCAAGCTCTGAGCCAGCCCCAGGACTTCAAAGACAAATTCAGTTCTGTTCTAGACCAGATGTCACTCACAGTCTAAAGGGAGACACAGTCCCCAAACTAGAATTAGTGTGCAGTGGCGCCCTCTGTAAAGCAAGCTGGGGCAGACAGGGAAGGCCAGGAGAAGGCCCCCTGAGACACACTATCTAACCAGAAGGGGAAGGAAGAACCCGGAGATGGTCAGGTATTTCAGACAAAGGGAACCACATACATAGAGAGCCTGTCTAGGGGGCCATGCTCCATTCAGAACACTCTAAAACTGTATGGACAGTGCACACAGCTGTCAGAGCTTGAGGCCCAGTGTCTTAGATGCCATGGCCTGTCATCGTCCTGGCCCTGGATGAAGACTGGATAGGGCAGGACATGTGAAGGACAGAGCATCTCCTCTGGTCACTCAGGCCACCACCGTGTGTTTCTGTCACTTCTCTAGCTGTGCCCCAGGATTCCTGGCAGCCCAGGGCTGCAGAGCCCCTGTGGGGGCCTTCCCTTCCTCCCCCAACCCCAGCATCCTCCCACTGGGAAACTGGCATGAACTGAACAGCCCTCTGTCTGGACTGGACCAGTACGACTGGGGCTCCAAATTTCAGAGGGAAGGTCTGAGGTGGCCCTGGGATAGTCACTACAGGCCTGACCTTACAACAATATGTTCTTTCCTCAGGGATGAAGGGAGGGCAGGGTCTCAGAGGCCAGCCAGAGTCTAACATGCTCAAGGGTTGGCTTCGGGTTTGGGTGTTTTTTGTTTGTTTGTTTGTTTGGTTTGTTTTGAGATAGGCAGGCCTGCAACTCACTATGTAACATGGACTTGCCTTGAACTCAGGCAGTCCTCCTGCCTCTACCTCCAAAGTCTTGGGATCATAGATGTGAGTCACCACGCTCAGCTGATGTTTGTCAAAATTAAGATGAAATAGAGACAAAACCTAGCTCAAAAGTCGCAGTAAGTTCTCAGTCGCAGGCAGTTCCTGGTGTTTGTTTTTATGAGACAAGGCTCGCTCTGTAGCCATGGCTGGTCCTGAACCATTGCCAGTCTTCTTGCCGCAACCCCGTTAGACAGTGCTGTTACCATCCTCCATGTTGGAAACCAAGGCCCAGAGATGAGGAAGTGCCTGGCCAAGGTAACACAGCTAGTTAGGTAGTTAGGTAGTAGAGGTGGGTATAAAACCCACACTGACTGCCCCAGCAATCCCAGTGGGGAGTCTGACCACGTACCTTCCTACTTAGAATCCTCCGTATCACCCCCTTCCTGCCATGGCCTAGGAGAACCCTGTTTACCAAGTTCTTACACGTAACAGCCCCAGAGCCTGCCCGCCCACAGCTGTCGGCTGGCTGGCTGCAGCAGGTGCCATTAGCGCTCGTGAGCAGTAGGGCTGCATGGTGAATTGGGCATTGCACTGTCACCCTGACTGTTCACCGTAGCCTTTCTTGCTTACTCACTGGTCCATTCATTCTAATTCAGACCAGATAGCAAAGTCACGCCCTGCCCCGGGCTACAGCCCTCTTACTTGGCACCCTGCCCTACCTTTTCTCTGCATCTACCCAGTCCACTGCCAGAAACTGAACGTCACCTTGGAAAGAGAAGCCGCAGCGGAGGTTGTAACTCATGATGTCACTTTACCAGCATCTGTCCCTGTCAGTCTTCTTAGTACTCCATCTCTTGTCCTGCTGGATCTGTATGTGTCCAGCAGCCACACAGAGGAAACCTCACATCCAGCATACAGGGAAAATAAAGGCCACCATCAGTGGGCTTCCCAGCCTCCCGCCCACATATGCATATTAGTTCCTTTTCTGTTGCTGTGATGAAATACCATGACAAAGGCACTTAGAGAAGGAAGGGCTAGTGGGGCTTCCGGTTCCGAGGGCTAGGAGTCCATCGTGGCAGGAATCGGGACAGCAGACCTTGCAGCAGGGATAGTTGAGAGCTCATATCTCCAGCCACAAGCAGGAAGCAGAGAGTAAACTAGAGTTGTTTTGAGGAATCACCTCCTCCAGGAAGGCCACGCCTCCAAAGCCTACCCAAACAGCTCTACCAACTGGGAATCAAGTGTTCCAGCATCTGAGACTGTGGTGGGCACTCTCATTCAACCGCCACAATAAAACCCACATCTGTTTCTGTTCTCCTCTTCCAACACCCCCGGCCGTGATGGCCATCCTCTTCATCCTCCTCAGGGGAATCTTCCTCAGTCTTCTTCTCGCCTCTCTTCTGAACCTCTTTTTCACATCTGTCTGTTCATCCAGGTCTTTCTCCCCTTAAAAAAAATAAACCCGTGAGGGGCTGGTGAGATGGCTCAGTGGTTAAGAGATTGGCTTCTTGTGCTTCCAGAGGTCCTGAGTTCAATTCCCAGCAACCACATGGTGGCTCACAACCATCTATGGGTGGGTCTGATGCCCTCTTCAAGCAGGCAGATGTATATGCAGCAGAGCACTCATATATTAAATTAAATTAAAAATAATAGGCCTGTGAGCTGGTAGTATGGCGCAGTGGGTAACGGCGACTGCCACCAAACCTGCTGACCTGAGGTTGCTCCCTAAAGCCACATGGTGGGAGGAGAGGTAACTGCCTCCTATGAAGTGTCCTCTGAGTCCCCCAACACTAGCTGTGGCAAGGGTTTAACCCATGATGTTGCTTTACCAGCATCCCATGGGTGGGTCCCATTTCTGAGTTCTAACACACACACACACACACGCACGCACACGCACGCACACACACACACACACTGCATGAAAACATGCATAGTAAACATAAATAAATAAGCCCTTCCTTTGTGCCTTACTCGTCCCAGGTACCTAGAAGAGTTGACCCCTTTTGCTTCACAGCCCCTCTTGTTAAAGACCAGCTCACCGATTAGTTCCCGCACGCAGGGCCTTCATGTGGCCAGGCAGTGTGAGAAGCTGAAACCACAGTTCCCAGTTTTCACAAGAGGTGGCCAAACCTTGGGAAGCCTTCATTCCTTCCAATCCCTCTTCACCCTGTTTTCAATCGTTCATTATCCCGATCCACAACCAACCCTTCCACAAATGGTTTCCTCCGGTGAATCCAGCTGCTTCCTAGCTCTCTGCTTCCGGAGAGGTCTCCTCCAGCCTGTTCCCCGTGTGTGCCTTCAAACCATGCTGAAGCATCCCTGACTGGCTTGTTCTTTCACTTAATGGCTGCCACTGTTTGTCTCACATCGCCTGGAATCTCGTTGTTTGGGGGAGTGTCCCGCTTCAGAACTTTTTTTTTTTTTTTTTTTTTTTTGGTTCTTTTTTTTCGAGGCTGGGGACCGAACCAGGGCCTTGTGCTTCCTAGGCAAGCGCTCTGCCACTGAGAACTTCTGAACGAGGAACTTGGAGGAGGTCTGCGGTCTGTTTTAACAAGTCCCCAGATGTGAACTCGAGCGTCAGAACCACTAGCCTACATATCAGTTCAAACGCCGACATCCCCAGAGCCTCCCCTGTTGTCAAAACTGTCTCATACCCAACACGTACATTCTCTTCTGGCAACACCAAATGTGTATCCTGTTTCACACGGCTGCGTTCAGCCTGCACCACCGGGACTGTTAGAATTCCCCTCATAGGCCCCCAGAGGCAGGGACCATCTTGTCTGTTGCCAGCCGAGGACCCTTCAGCAGTTGGAGCAGAGCTGAGATTCTTGAGTGAATAGACATGGAAACCAAGGCTGGTAGCTTCTGAGGATTTTAGTCAGAACATGCGGCTCTCAGCCCACGTCTCTGCACAGCTGCCTCTCGCTCTCGCTGTCCCAGATGATGATTCTTTCGGATTCTGGACCCCCGTATCTTGATCTCTTGTTTCTTCCGAGGATCCTCTTTACCAGTTCCAAGAAGATTTCTTTACATAGGAAATGAAAAGCGAAGCGTCCCTGGCTCCTTGCCACCCACAGCCACCCAAGCTGGCTTTTCTCTTTGCTCTTGGCTCTTCCCAAACACAGCTTTCCTGAAAGGTTTCTTGACCCTCTCGTCATAGCATCCATCCACATAAATCTCAAGCGGATAAAAAGCAAAATATAAAAGCACAGCATATGCCTAGGCTGGCCCAGAACTATGTAGCCTGGTTGGGCTTGAACTTGGAGCGATGTTCCCAGCTCAGCCTCTCAGATTCTGGGGCTGCAGATGTGAGAAGCCGCATCTAACTTGAAGAAAACAGAACAGATACCAAACTCCTTTTTTAAAAAAAACTTTTATATTTGTTAATTTATTGGGGGGTGTCCCACAGCTCTCAGGTGACAGTCAGGGGACAACTTCCAATAATGAGTTCTGAGTTCTTCTCTTTGCATGGTATGGGGTTCAGCCGATCAGACTCTGAGCTGTGGGTTCTAGAGATCAAAGTCAATTTGTCAGGCTTGGCAGCAGCATCCCTACCTACCTGCTGAGCCAACTTCCTGTCCCACCTCAACCCTCTTGTTTGGAGATAGGCTCTAATTATGTTGTCCTGACTCAGAGACATTCACCTGCCACTGCCTCCCTGGGATTAAGGGTAAGTGCCACCATACCCAGCGCCCTCCCTCCCGCCCCCCCCCCCCCCCCCGCCCCAGGCCAATGCAGCCTCCTTCTCTTCCATCTTCTGCTTCTCCTCCTCCTTCTGCTGCTTCTTCTCTTTCTTGCTCCCCTCCTCCTTTGTTTGTTTGTTTTGAAATTGAGTCAAATGCCCTAACTTGAGCTGTTAGGAGGCAGGGAATCTCCCTGAGCTTGGATTGCAGGTATGAGCCACCAGGATTGGCAGGAAGGGACAAACTTTTAAAGCACAGAAGTACTAGAAGAAACTGGACAATATCTATTAAAAGCAAACAAAAATATTATACCACACATATTTTGAGAGTGTGTGTTTAGAAAATACGATAAACAAAGATTTATTATTCTGAGAGCTGTCAGGGAAACCAGTAGCTAAGGGGATGGAGTCCATAGAGTGTAGAGAGAGCTACAGCAGAGACGCATGTGGCCCACCCAGCAGTTGCAGGCATGCATGTGCGGGTATCAGGGTGCCATTTGTCACTCATCGAATTTTGAGGAAACTATGTTGGAATTATAACACAGTACAGGCGCTCTCAGGTGATGCCAGTGAGGGACGGGTTTAGAAAGAAAGTGCTACACGGTGCCAAGAAGGAAGGAAATGCCAGAGGAAGGAAAAACCTGCATACATGGTTTTTGTCATGGTGATATTTACAGTAGCCAAACCCAACTGTGACCCAAGGGATGAATTATGCAGATTACGGTTGTCACTGCTGAATGGAGCACCTAGCAGCAACGTGGCCAGCCTACAGTGGGTATGGGCATGGGGACCCGCCATCGCGGTTGCTCTCCTATTCTTCGCATGTGAGGAAGGACATAGAGCCGGACTCAGTGTCAGGTACTAAAACTGGTGTCTTCTATTTGCTGTGAAGAGACAGCTTGACCACAGCAACTCTTAGAAAAGCAAGCATTTCTTTGAGGCTGGCTTACAGATTCAGAGATTTAAGTCATTAGCGTCATGGCAGGAAGGATGACAGCATGCAGGCAGATGTGGTGCTGAAGAAGGAGCTGAGAGTTCTACATCTAGACCCACAGGCAGAAGGAAGAGACTGTGAGCCACTAGACCTGGCTTGAGCCTCGCCCACCCTCTCCCTAGTGACACACCTCCTCCAACAAGGCCACACCTCCTAATCCACTCCCTGCGAGCCTACCGGGGGCATTTTCTTTCAGACCACCACAACTACCCTCTTCCTCTGCCACAGCCAGCTGTTATCCAGCTGCAGAGACTAAACAGGACAGTGTACATGCCAGCCCTTGACATACTGTACTCATCTGCAAGACCACTTGCCTTTTGAGACGTGAGATTGAGCTCAGTAAACATCATCTGCCCAGTGGGAGAATGCCCAGCCTCAGAGTCAAGAATAGCTTGCGTCAGGGCAAGCCCCCCAGCCTCACAAAGGGAACAGAAGGGGGTACCCTGGTCAGAAGGGTCCTTCTCGCTGCCCCTGGGATACTTAGTACAAATTCCAGGTCCTTAGTGGCCGCTCTGCAGGCTCTAGCCTCACTCACAGGCTGGCCAGATGAGCAAGGTTTCTGGCACCGGCAAGCTGTGAGTTATTTAGTGAGTTAGAAACCATCCCATTCAGTGGGGCAGTGGGGGCTTGCACCTTTAGTCTCAGCATTTGGGTGACAGGTAAATCTCTGAGTTCAAGGCCAGCCTTATTTACAGAGTGAGTTCCTTCCAGGACAGCCAGGGCTATATAGAGAAACCCTATCTCAAAAAACAACAACCACCACAACAAAAATGGCCTTCAACCGGTATGACGTCAGAAAGGTTCTGCCCTTAGAGAGGGTAAAGAAGTGTATGTTCTCATCACACTTTGGATACATCCAGTGAGATGGTGTGAAGAAAAACTTCGAAGACCAAGAGCAAAGTGCCCACCTCAGGCCTTTTGCTCACCCTCTTGAGTCCATTGCCCTGTCTTGGAGACCTCCATGTCTCCTACCCTAACAAGGCCATGCCTACTTCCATCCAGGAGGGTAGACTGTCACTCTTAACCCACTCTCCAACCCCTGTAAGGCTGTTTGCAGAGGCTCTGAGCAGTTTGGGTATACAGAGCAACAAGGCCTCCAGCAGGAGCTGGCCTTATCATTTGGGAAGGGCCTGGGCGAGAGGAATTCTTTGGCCAATGCTCCCTTCAGTATCATGATTGGTATTGGTCTTGGGTCCAGATTTTAAATTCCAATTCCCTCTGTGGCATTTTTTACAAGGAAAGGTAAACTAATCTATTTAACAGCTTGATAGACTGACTTAGAACTTGTAATGCCTAGGATATGGGTTCCATTTTCTCATTTATTGTTGTGATGCTGGGGATCGAGCCCAGGGTCTTGATCATAGTAGACAAGTGCTTTACCGTGAGCTAGCCCCATCTGGCAAAGCAGGAAGTGTTCTTAACCACTGGCTGGCTCTCTAGTCTCTGGACCTGTTATTTTTAAGAACTACAATGGCAGAAGCTAACAGGAGCTGACTTTGAGCCAAACGTTTTATATGCATGGCTTCTAACTGTCATAACAAGAAACCACTTTAAGGCGGGAACTGGTATTCTTTTCCTGTAGTTGAAGATACTGAGCCTTAGAAAGGGAAGTGAACCGCCCCAGGGCATAGAGTGAGCAGCTGGGAGTCTGTCCCGGAAGGCAGTAGGAGCCACTGAGGATTTTAAACCTGGGGTAAAGACCAGACCTGTGCAGGGAAGCACAATGGACAACAATATGTCAGCTGGGCTGGAGAGATGGCTCAGAGGTTAAGAACACTGACTGCTCTTCCAGAGGTCCTGAGTTCAATTCTCAGCAACCACATGGTGGCTCACAACCATCTGTAATGGGATCTGACCCCCTCTTCTGGTGTGTCTGAAGACAGCTACAGTGTAGTCATATACATAAACTAAATAAATAATTCTTTAAAAATAAAAAAACAAACAAACAAAATGTCAGCTGATGCCAAGACCCCAGGAGAGAGGGGGAAATCTATCCTGAGGCAGTAGCTGTGGGCAGCATGAGGTGTGAACACCGCTCCTGTATCTGAGGCCACAGAAAGTCAGGCTATCCTCAGACTCCTCCAGAGAAATTCTCCACAGGGACCAGGAAGTGATGACGGTAGCAGGACCCTGACGAGGAGGCACTTATTCTCTTCCCAGGTCTTTTCCCACTTGGTTCTGGGTATTCTAAGGGCAGCGTAGGTTGCATCATCAGGAGCCTGGCAGCTCCACACACAGGAGCCAGCCCAGACTTGACTGGGGCAGGGACATTCCCGGAGGAGGGAGTGACAGGGAACGCAGCCCACAGCTGTCCTCCAGAAGAGGTGCCGTGGCACTGGCTGGCCTCCGCACTGTGTTCTGTGGGTGGGAGATGTGGTATGTAAACAGCCTCCGTGCCAGCGCTGGCCTCAACGGTGCACCCAGCAGCGGGCGGGCCTCCAGCACCCAACTGCCCGCCTGCAGGAGTCAGCGGACTAAGTTGGCCCCACACTCCTGTGTCTGAACGAGTGCAGGTGTGGACCTGTGCAGGTGTGCTGGCCTTCCCGCGGTGGCTGACACCTCCAGCCACACCCTCTGTTTCAATCTCTTGGCTTCTGCAACCTTCGGTCATAATAGGAAAGATTTATTGAGTCCTCACTGTTGAGCGGGCACTGCCAAATGCTCTCAAGCACAGCCTCGCCTTAATCCCTTCAGCTTTCTGGGAAGTTGGTCTTGTCATCCCTGTTTTATGCAAGAGGAACCTGAGGCTTAAACAGATGACGTGATGCGCCCCAGGTCACAGAGATGTGGATTGGGGTGTGAGCCTGTTTTCTACACTACAAAGCCTGTCCCATGTAGACTTGTGAGAAGAGGAGCCATGGGGTACTTGGCTTGCTCGATGGTAGGACACAGGCTGAGGTTCAGTTGGTACCTGATGGCTTTGTTTTATTTCTTTATCTGTCTAGTTATTTATTTATGTTTATGGATATGGGTGCTTTGCCCGCGTGTACACGTGTATACTCCGTGTATACCTGGTGCCAGAAGAAGGCTTTGGATTTCTGAGACTGGAGTTAGAGACAGTTGTGAGCTGCCACGTGAGCACTGGGAACCGACCCTGGGTCCTCTGGAAGAGCAGCCAGTGTCCTTAGCCACTAGGCCATCTCTCCAGCCCCAGTACCTGATATTTTTACAGCCAGAGAAACAAAGGTTCACAGTGCACCTTGTTCTTACTATTCCGCATCTCCCCGAATTCCCAAGGAAGCTTTATATTAGGGCAACAACCAATGGGAAGGAACAGAAGAAACCGAAATATCGACTGTGCCTCCAATGGAAGGCTTAGGACCTAAGCCTGGGACTCTTCCCCAAGTGCCCAATGCTACCGTTAGCTATTTCTGCCTGCCCCAAGGCAGTACAGACATCAGAGTTTGCACACATTCAGGGCAGGGATAGAGTGTGCTCAACTGTCCACAGGACATAGGCCCTGCCCGCTGCTCACTGTGTGTAAGAGACCACTCATGTCATACTGGAAATGGGGTGCTCTGTGTCCTCAGTTCCTCATCAAGTTAGTCATCTCTCCTTCCAGGAGATTAAGGAGAGAAGCAAGGCTGTGGCCTGCCCTTCCCCTGCGCTGTTTTCAGATTCTGAGAGGGATTTGCAATAAGCTCATTCTCCCTAGTTTCACTTAGTGGTTAGATCCTGAACCCTCAAAACCATGGGGAAGGCTAAGAATGATGGTTTCGATGACAGTGCCTCAGGTCACGGGCAGATTCCAGCTTCCAGAGTGGACTCCAGCTTAGATGTACCTCGCTATGCCAGCTGTCTATGTGCCCCAGCATGTTTGCTCTGTAGAACGGGTCATCATGGGCACCAAGCGACCCCTGACTTACCTCAAAGCTCTTGGAAGACAACAGGGAGATGTCTTTCCTCTGGGCTGCAGACTTCCATGGTGCAGGAACACCATGTAATGGCCTGGCAGAAAGACACCCACCTGTTTTTGGGACCAAAACACTAGGTTTTAGTCTAGGCACAGCCTGGTAGGTTGTGTGATTTTGAACATGCTTCATTTGTGTCCATGAAGCAGATGAAAGAAGAGATAAGCGATGGAAGCTCATACCTCCCCTCCCCCTGCAGTGCCCCCCCCATCCCTGCAGTCCCCAGGGGTGGGCCGTTGGGGCCTGCTGTGCTCTGGAGAAAAGACAGGTCTGAGACAGGGTCACACATCTGCCACTCCTGAGCAGCCATCACAAGCAGGCCCATCCAGGAAGGGGCTTCTCCACATTATCTCATGGCTCATCCATGCTGGCCCTACCTTTCCCTCCCTCCACACACAGCCACAGACCTAGGGAGGGACGCAGAAGCTGCACAAACTGGCACCTACTTGAGTCATCTAATAGGCTGAGACCCAGAAGTTCTTGTCCTTTGATTTGTCCCATAAAAGGGGGAAACAGCTGCCAGTGGGTGACAAAGAGGAAATGGTTGAAGCAGAGACAGGGATGAGGAGGTTCTAACCAACTGGGTGCTGTTCTGCTCTTGAAGCCAATGGAGGAGCTTTGGGAGAATGTTGTACCCCCAAAGTAACCACGCCCTGCATAAGCTCAGCTGGGCCCTAGGCTACAGAAATTGATCAGAAAGGAGCCCAGCCTTGGCCCTCATGGTAAATATTGAGTGTCTCTGGTTTAACCATTAGGAATCTGTCCCTTGCTCAGAGTTCCCAGGGAGCAGAGCTGAAGCTGAAGCCCAGGACCAAAGCCTTTAACTGTGTTTTGTCATCTCTGAGAGCCTAGGAGGCACTTCCTCCTCAGGGTACAGGAGCTCAGGAAAGACCTGTGCAAGAGGCAGGTCTGGGGACGCCTGGCGTGGGTACAGGGGAAGGGTATTGGAGACAAGCAGTAGCAGAAGCATGGAGGAGTTAGCTAGCAGTGGCTCAGAGAGCTTGGGGTATGAGCTGAGTGGCCACCAGAGGTGATACAAGCTGATTTGTATCTGCAAAGATCATTCTGGAAGAGTAGTGTGGCCTGGGAGGCAGAGACTGGCCTTCTAGGCACTCACCCCCATGGGTGTTAGATAAGCATCTGGAATTCAGCAACCACATTCATGTGTCATGTGTGCTCCATTCACTCTACAGGGCTCTGGACTGCTTAGCAGCATAGAGTGGACCAGTTGTTACGGTTGTCCTGATGGACAGTAATAAGACGGGAACTCGAGGTGGCAACAGTGGCTTTGTAGGAGAAGGTGCAAGAAGCAGATGGCCGGAACAGGATGGGTCAGGGATACAGGAGAACCTGAAGTGTACTCCCAGAATTCTGGCTTGGAAGATGGATGGAGAGTAGAGGGAGGAGGAAAAGAGGTGACACTGTAGATGTCAAATGATATCTATATGGCAAAACTCTCAGAAAACGAATTCTGATGTCTGGCTTTTCCTCTGTGGGGCTGTATACAGTATTACTTAGCTGAACTGCTTTGGCAAACTCTTGGAGATTTCCCTGGCATTTCGCATTCCTGTGGACCACTGTAGTAAAGCCTAGGGGTGTGGGTAATTGGTCTTATGCTTGGCTACCCTGAGGATGACCCTAGGTTACCACTTAACTTCCTTTTTTTTTTTTTTTTTTTTTCAGAGCTGGGGACCGAACCCAGGGCCTTGTGCTCCGCTTCAGCTAGACAAGCACTCTACCGCTGAGCTAAATCCCCAACCCCCACTTAACTTCCTCTTAAACCTTTGCCCATTTCTGTGAAGTCTCATTGTATTTTGTCTGTCTGTTTTGTTTTGTTTTTTTCATAGTTTTTAGTTTTCTGTTTGTCTGTTGGAGCAGGGGTATTTTGAGACAGGGTCTTGCTACATATCCAAAGTCAAGGCTATCCTTCTGCCTCAGACTCCTAGGTACTGGGATTACAAGAATATATCACCATGTCTGGCTATTTTTAATGGACTTTTAAAACATAAACCTCTTATTATCTGTGACAAACTTCTCTTCACATTTTTGTCTCTCTCTCGAATTGGCTTGTGTTACTTTTTAAAGATGTGTTTTAAACTCTATCTGTATGTGCGCAGTGTGTGTGTTCTGAGAATGCTTATAAAGTTGGGCTAGGCATGAGGCTCAGTTGTAGAGCATTTACTAAAATGTTTGAGGCTCTGGATTTGATCCCCAGGGCTGGAGAAAAAAAAAGAGAAGTTAAAAAGATCTTTTTAGGGCCAGTGAGGTAGATTAGCAGGTAAAAGTACTTGAAAATGGGGAGTCTCTCCTTTTTTAATGTGTATTTATAGTGTGTGTGTGTGTGTGTGTGTGTGTGTGTGTGTCACACTTATATACATGTGTGGATGCATAGGGGGGGAGGCATCAAAGGACAACTTGGCTCTCTCCTCCTACCATGCAGGTTCTGAAGATCAAACCCAAGTTGTCAGACTCGGGAGCAAATACCTTTGCCCACAGAGCTTCTTTTCTTGTGCTCGGTGATTGTTCCCTCTTGGCATGTTCGGTTCTTTTCCACTCTAAGATGAGTTGATTCTTTCATGGCTGCTTTTGAGGCCATGATAATGGCGCTGCTGCTGGGCTCACTGCTTCTTCCAGCACTGAAGGGCCCTGTTGGAGAGAGAGAGGCTCATGAAAGAGAAGCTGAAGTGACTGAGTTGTGCTCTAGACCAAGGAAAAGCTAGAGGTCAGAGGTCTTTGTGAGGTTGGGTAGGAGGAAGGGAGAGGCCAAGAGGCTGTGAGAGAGAACGGACTATTCTACACACAACAGGGCTGAAGCCCCAGCTCTGGCCAGGGCAGGACTGAGATCTGAGTGTTGTTCTGATGTTCTGTGATAGCTTAGGCAATGTCTTTATTTCCCAGGTCCACTTTAGCGCAGTTGACTGAGAGCCAGGAAAGACAGAAGGAGGCAGGCTCGCCAGGCTCAGCAGAGCAGATAGGAGAAAGAGGGCAGGCTTCTGGCAGGCCCTAGCCTCTGGTGGGGTGGGACAGCTGGGCCTGCAAGTCTTCCTTGTGGCCCAAGGACACCCCACACCGGCACTCAGGCCAGAGAAGCATCCAGTGTCCCACACTCTGCCTTAAAACGCACTCTGTGCCCTTTATCACAGACCTTGGGCCCACCACGTGTTCATTCTTCCCCAACTCCGTCACACATCCCATGACCCCTGACCTGCCCTGCCCTGACCTGCAGAAGCCTCCCTGTGCTGGTTTCTATCCCGGACCTCGAATTGCCCCTCCACACATATCCCCTCTCCTCTCTGCACCCAGTGTGGCAGCGTGGGTCCTTTCCACTCCTCTGAGTACATCACCAGGTGCCCAGCTCATGTCTCCTTGTGCTCTGTCGTCTGCAGAGCGCATCCGATGGCTTCTGGAAGTCCGTGGCCACCCGAGTGCCCAAGGAGCCCCCTGAGATCCGCATCCTCAACCCGTACTTCATCCAGGAGGCTGCCTTCACGCTCATCGGACTGCCCTTCAACAACGGCCTCATGGGCAGAGGGGTGAGGCTCCTGGGAGGGAGGAGGAGGACCAGGCAGAGGAGCCTTGGAAGGGAGGCAGGCAGCAATGATTGGGCAAGGGGCACCATGGGAGGGAAGGCCCGTCTTGGAAAGGGGCGTGGTTAGCTCTGGAGGTCTCAGCCCCACCCTCCCCAAACACCCCCCACCACCACCACCACAGAACTTCTCACGCTTCCTCTCTCCTTCCAGAACATCCCAACCCTTGGCAGTGTGGCAGTGACCATGGCACTGCATGGCTGTGATGAAGTGGCAGTCGCGGGCTTTGGCTATGACATGAACACACCCAACGCCCCCCTGCACTACTATGAAACTGTGCGCATGGCAGCCATCAAAGAGGTGAGGGCTGGGCAAGGGGGCAGTCTTGGGTGGAGGGGGGGGCATCTAGCGCAAAGGATGGACTCTAACATCTGTATAAATGAATGCTAAGGGGAACCAGCAGCTGCTTTTGCTGCCCAGAGTTCCTAGAAGGACCACTCTCAGATAAGCAACCACTATGGTCTACCCAACATGCAGGCCTCTCGCCAGCCATCTGCACATGCTCTTCCCTAGCCTCCCCTGGGCCCAGAGGTCTCCCCACCCCACCCCCTCTTTTTTTTTTTTTTGTTTTGTTTTGTTTTGTTTTGTTTTGGGGTTTTTTGTTTGTTTGTTTTTTGGGCTTTTTTTTTTTTTTTTTTTTTTTTTTTGCTTTATCCCTGAATGCTTCCTGCCATGAGCCTCCTACCCTGGCCCAGTACCTTACTGTAACTTCGGGCTACACACCTGTCAATTATAGTCTCTTGTCACCGGCTCAGATCTTCCTCTTCCACAGACCCCTGCCTTCCCCGGGAAGACTCCTCACCCCTTACACAACCCACAAGTGAACAATGCCTTTGCTCCCAGGAAGACGCCCATACCCCGTCCACTCTGTCCTACACCAAGCACAGAATTCACCTAGCCTGTTCCCAGGCAACCCATCTATACAGGAAGCTTCTAGCTCTCCAGGCCCCTCTACCCCACAACCAGGAAATGGCTAGGAGAAGGGTAGGGTGAACCCTTCTCGTGCCTCAGCATCTGCTGCGGCCTCTCGCTGAGCCTGGAGGGTGGGTGTGGCTGCAGAAACTGCTCCTTTGTACTCTTCCCACATTAAGCCCTTCCCTCCCTCGTCTGACTTTTCTTCCGGCAGTCACCAGTGACCCGTCTCAGGAATGCTATCTAGTGGACATGTACCTGCCTTCGTTCTTTGTTCTATTATTGTTGTGCTGCACTGTACATGTGTGGAAATCAGAAAACTACTTTTCAGACTCCGTTTTCTCCTCCCATGGTGGGTTCTGTGGATCAAACTCGGGTCTCAGGCTTACACAGCAAGCGCTTTTATTCTCCGTTAGGGCTCCTCTTTCCTGACTGCTCAGAAACCTTTTGTGTTGACCACTTCTTCCGCTTAGGTTCCTGCAATTTCTAATGTTCTTTTCTTCCCTCATCCTCCCCTCCCCTCCCCTCCTCTCCTCTCCACTCCCCTTCCCTTCCCTCCCCCCCTTTCCTCTCCTCTCCTCTTCTCATTCCTCAGCTTTGGTCTATCCCTTAATAATCAACAATGGGCAGGGAATTGTAGCACATGCCTTTTAATCTCTGTGGGTCTCTGAGTTCAAAGCCAGCCAGAGCTATGATGAGACCTCATCTCAGGAGGAGAGGAAAAGAAGCCACTGTGGGGCTGGATCCAGAGGGATGGCTCAGTAGTTAGGAGTACACACAACTTTATTCCCAGCACACATATAGCATGTAGACACATATAGACATGGTATATACACATGAATACATACACACACATTAAAAAAAATAAATCTCTCATTTTTTGAAACTGTTTTTCTGTGTAGCCCTGGCTGTCCTGGAACTCACTGTAGACCAGGCTGACCTTGAACTCACAGAGATCCACCTGCCTTTGCCTCTCAAGTGCTTATGTGCCCCCATGCCCAGCTAAAAAATGCATATCTTAAAATAAAATAAGAACAATCAGAAGAGACCCCACTGAAAACATGGGCTGCAGTAGATGGACAGACGTGTGACCACGTCCTGCCTCAGCACACACCAGTGTCTGGCTCCAGGAGGCCCCCAACTTCCTGTGTGGAAGGAGGGAGTAGGAAAGAGCCCCAGAATGGGGTAGGGTAGTCCCTGGTCTAAGAGCCACATCCAGGACAAACTTTTGTGCCCTCTCTTTCCTTTTTTTTTTCTTGAAGATTTAGTTTTAAGTGTACGTGTGTGTGTGTGTGTGTGTGTGTGTGTGTGTGTGTGTGTGTACACCATGTCTATATGTGTTGATATACTGTATGTGCTCTGGGAATAAAGCTGTATGCACACACATGAGCACAGGTTTCCACTGAGGCCAGAAGAGGGTGTCAGATCTCCTGGAGCTGAGGTTTTAGCTGGGAGCTGCTGACAGCGTTGCTGGGAACTGAACACACATCCCCTGCAAGAGCAGTCGGTGCTCTTAACCCCCAAGCCATCTCTGCATCCCATGCCTACGTTTTCATTAGGAGGGCAAACTGTCCAGCGTGTTCATAGGCATAGGCTGGCGGAGAGCACAGAGCTCCCATGACAACATGGCTAAGTCTTCCCTCGGTGCTTCCTCTCACATTCCTCAATGGCCACAAGGAAAACAGCTTTTATAGCATCATGGCCAGAAATTCTGTAACTCTAAAGGTAAGAATTACTTTGCTATCACATGTTTAAAAGTTAATAATTTCTTATGTAATAGAATAACCAGTACTCTATTGACCTGTTAGCCCTCAGTGACTCCTAGTGGGTGCTCTTGAAACTGACTCATCCCTTGGTTACTTCTACTGGAAGGAAGAGAAGACACAGAATAAACAGTTTTATGAGTGACCATGTTTATGTGAATCCCTGCCCTGCCATTCTTCTGGCCTGGTGTGTGTGTGTGTGGGGGGGGGTTGTTGTTGTTGTTGTTGTTGTTGTTGCTGCTGCTGCTGCTGCTGCTCTGCTCTGCTTTTGCCTATAAAATCTAATTTCTGTCTGGGGAGATGGCTCAGAGGATAAGAGCCCCTGCTGCATAAACCTGAGGACCTAAGTTCAAATCCCAGGAAGTCAGAATGTCAGAGGTCAGCCGTGGACCTTCATGCGACTCCTGCAGATAACACTCAGGTTGTCAGGCATGAGCCGCAAGTGCCTTCACCTGCTGGGCCACCTCACCGGCCCCACCCAACCCCTTCAGGTCTCCAGAAGCCGTATTCCTCCAGTAGACTCTGAAGTCTGCCAGTGTAACTGTATTCCCATATGGGGAAGAGATTCCCAGGGCCCGCCCCGCCTCCCTCTCATCTGGAATCATCCGAGGACAGGGCTGTCTTCATAGCTGACATACTTGCTTTCAGGTTTCTGGAGTTCTCCCTAGTGGCCACTCCTCACCGTGTCTGGAGCCTGATGCACTATCCCACAATTTTTCTGGGGTAGAAGTTTAAAGAGCTCTGGGCTCCCTCTTCTGTGTCGCTTGATTCTTTCCCGAGGTAAAGGAACCGTGTAAATTTTAACCAACCATGAGAGGGGAAAATGTTCAACTTTCTTTTCAGTATTTTTTTGATAATTTATTTATTTTCATGTGCATTGGTGTTTTGCCTGTATGTGTGTCCATGTGAGGCTGTCAAATCTACTAGATCGGGAGTTACAGGCAGTTGTGGGTGCTGGGAATTGAACCCAGATCCTCTAGAAGAATAGCCAGTGCTTTTAACCACTGAGCCATCTCTCCAGCCTCACATAGTTCAACTTCCACCAGTTTCCTGTTGCTCCCCTACCAAGGACGCCCTGCCCCATCTCCTCGGTCTTCACGTTACTGTTTAGAAGCTGCAAAAGATGTATGCCCCAAGAATTCTGTCTTCCTCTTTACTTGAGGCAAAAAGGGAGGATCATCCCCTTCTGTTTTGCCATAAATGAGGGAGTAATGAAAGTCGGAGTGCAAGTTTTTTCCCCATCACTTATAAACAAATTCTTTTTATTCTCTAGAAATTTTCTTGTCCTGGGTCTAACATGGTCTCCTTAGTGAAGAGGGAAAGCCTTTCTGATAGAGTTTGACTTCCTTCTAAGAGACAAACCCTTGTATTTGATGTTCCCCTTCAATTCGTAGCACAGATAACTAACTGTCCACTTGTTCAAAGCTTCAACCATAAAATCCCATTAAATATGGAAGGCAGTAAAATTAGGAAGAGCAGCCAAGGAGAAATCTCTCTTCATTTCAGTATTCTTCAATGTCTAAGTCAAGGAATTCATAAGAGAATTTAAAGTAAACTTGTTTGGAATTTCTGTTTTGCACTATTAAGTATTGATAAAAATAAAATCTCTAATTCCGGGGGGCTAAACAGACTGCTCCTCCAGAAGACCGGGTTCAATTCCCAACAACCACATGGCGGCTCAGAACTCTCCGTAACTCCAGTTCCAGTGGATCTGTTATCCTCACACAGACATACATGCAGGCAAAACACCAATGCATATAGAATAAGAATAAATAAGTCATTTAAAATAAAATCTTTAATAATAAAAAAAAAAGAAGTCAGGCATGTCCACACAAGTACCAGACAGAAGGGTCACTGGGATTTGCTGAATACCAGCCCAGCTCCAAGATCAATGAGAGATCCCATCTTCAGAGAATGATAGAGTGATAGAGCAGGACAACATCCTCCTCCTCCCCTCTACAAGCAGATGTGTGTGCACGTGCATGTGTGCACACACACACACACCACACACACACACACCAGAGAGAGAGAGAGAGAGAGAGAGAGAGAGAGAAAATTCAATCTAATTTTATTGAACAAATCTCATGGAGTGCCTACTCTGTGTGTTTAACCGTCCCTGTCCTTAGCCTTAGAAACTTCTGGAAAGCTGATTTGAACATTCAAAGAATGGGTGTGACACCCAGGGGACTGAGATGAGGGCAACTCCAGAGGAAGCAGCAAAGCAGAATGACAAAAGCCTGATCTAGGTTTTCCTGGGTTTGAGGGGACAGATGGTGAGAACGGGAGGGATGCTGAGGGAGACTGGACCTCCTCAGGCACTGCACTGTGGATTGTGAAGACGGAAACCATTACCACTTGGGGATATGGAGGCTTCAGGACAGCCAAGTCTGTGGCCTCACTCAAGAGGCCTCAAGGACGTTCAGAGCAGAGGACTATAGGGACTCTGGTTGGTGACTGCCTAAGTTTTAGATTACAGAGATTCGGAAGGTTGGAGAGTGTTAAGGGAATCAAAATAAGGGCCAGACAGCCCCTAGTTCTTAGTACCAGTAAATAGTGGCTGTGAGTACAGGCACGAAGTGGCCCGCTGCTGACACACACAGAGGCCAGCTGGGTCCAAGCCATGAGCTAATGACACTCATCCCTTCATTCCTTCAGTCAAGCCCCTCCTTCTGTGAGAGGCTTAGTCATCGGAGCTTTCTGGGGAGAGTTCTGGGAATCAGAAGGAATCCAGTCCCACTAAGCCCTGGGAAGTGGCATCTTCCCTAACTTAGTAGGATGCACTTTTTAAGTATATATCACTTTTGGTTTATTTTGTTCAAGGATGGTGGTAAAGGGCGTTCCTTTAGCCTTTGGCAGCCAGCTGGTGAAACAAACGGTCTTAGGAGATAGAGATATAAAAAGATAAAGGGTTCAAAGCCAGCGTGAGTTAGTGAGACGCTGCTTTAGAACAATAAAGCACATGACTATATTGGCTCACACCTGTATTCCAGCATTCGGAAAGCTGAGGTATAAAGATCGTAAGCTTGAGACCAGCCTAGATAGGCAGTGAGTTTGAAGCCAGCCCAAGCTACTAAGTGAGACTCGATCTCAAAAACCCAGAGCAGGTGAGATGCATCAGTGAGTAAAAGCATTAGCCTGGTGGCCTGAGTTCAGTCCCTGGAACCCACAGTAGAAGGAGGAAACCCACTGCCAAAGGTCATTCTTTGATCTCCAGTCAGGCCCATCCTCAAAGATGTACACATCATATACACACAGCCACAGAGAGAAAGTTAACAATACATTGAAAACATACAAACATAAATAAATTTTTTTGTTTAGCTTCAAAAAGGAGAACATTTTATAAAAGAAAGATGAGCTGTGCCCCGCACGGGAGGAAGGCTCTCTGCCTAAGGCCTGGAGAACCGATTGCATCAGGCCAGAGAAGCAGCCCAGGCCCCTTGCTGTGCGGTCCAGTGACTCACCTCATTGCCTGAGGGTGTCTAGAACCCCAGTGCTGCCAAGGAGCTGTGGGCTGCTGTCTGAGGGAATGAGAGGCTGAGCACCCAGAGGACTGGGAAGCCAAGGCTGCTCAAGACTTGGAAGCGTCCCAGGGCAGAGCTCCTCTGGGGTGACGAGGAGGTGCCAGGCTTGTTTGTTGAGGGAAGCATTGTTAGTAGGAACACTCTATAACCCGGTTATCGTGATCTTGTAGGGAGACATCGGACAAATGTGTGCCTGCGTATTCCCAGTCACAGAGCTTCAGAGGATAGGGACTGGAAGAGAGCACCATCATAGGGTTAAGCAAGGCTGTGTCCCAACAGCCAGCCCTCTGTATTTCCTACTTCATGACTTCTCCATCTCTCCCCTTCTAGTCCTGGACGCACAACATCCAGCGAGAGAAAGAGTTTCTGCGGAAGCTAGTGAAAGCACGCGTCATCACTGACTTAAGCAGCGGTATCTGAGTGGGCTGGACACTGGGCCAGAGAGGCTCACGCCAGGACCAAGCTGCTGCCACCTGCACAGGAGCCTTCCAACCCAGAGAAGGACAGTGCCAAGGGGCCCAAGGGCCAGTGAGGCCTTGGCAAGGCAACCAGAGCTGTGCCCACTACAGGCCAGTTTCAGAGACCAGCACCCTGCCTTGCAGTCTGGGTCCGTGAAGTCAGAGGGCCAGGAGGCCACTGGCTGTGGCCAGCAGGCCCAGCATGCAGGAGGTGGGACATTTGGTAGCAAGAGCGCTGCCAGAATCATTTCTCTAATCAGTGTTTGGTGTATTATCATTTCGTGAATTTGGGTATGGGGAGGGGAGGGATAATTTATTTTTTAATTAGTTGTCACATTTGGTCCACTTGTGCAGAAAGAGGCCCACCAGAGGGCCCAGCAGCAGTGGTACCAGTGAGCTCCCTGAAGGATGAAGTGTTGTGACCATGCTTCAGGGATAGGGAGGTGGATGGTATCTTATGTCAGCCAGCCATCTCCAGCTCATGACACTCTTTGGCCTTCCTTGGGGAGAAGATGGAGAACTCCCCCTCACCAGCCACCAGTGTCCCACAGGGGAACCCCAGAGCCATCCCTTTAAAGCCAACAGGACAGCTCTTGGTCAAGAGCAGAGAGAACTCAGGAGGCAAGCCTCAGACCAGCCTGACAGGAATGAATGGCTCGGTTCATAGCTGTCCCTACTCCATGGGGCAGTGCTCCTTCCTGGACTGACCAACTGTCAGATGGTCTGGGTTTCTAGACTGCCAGCTCCATGGGTCCTACCCAGGACCAGCAGGAAGTGAGGCTCAAGGACCTTACCCAGGCTGTGACAGCTGTCCCAGGCAGCCCTCATGGAAGCAATAAAGCTCTCCTCTGAATTCAGCCTCCTGTTGTTTTCTCTGAAGAAACAGAAACTTCACTGAACTCAAGGGTCTTCTCTGTAGCCCTGGACTCCTGAGTCCCTTTCACTTCCCATGTCTAGAGTAGGACCTTTGAGTCCTTTCAGCTTGGTAGTTAAGACTATTTACTGTTCTTGCAGAGGACAGGTTCAATTCCCATCACTTACCTGGAGGCTCACAATCACGTAACTCCAGTTCCAGGGGATCTGATGTCCCCTTCTGACCTCTAGGGCTCCTGTTGTATACATACACACATTCAGGCACACAAACACAAAATTAATGAAAAGACCAGCAGAAGAGGCCCACAGAACACAGAGAAATTCGCAGACCTCTGTTCCTACCATCCATGGCTCCCCTTAAAAGTGAATATGGCCCACTCCCCATTTGCACTTCAGCAGAAAACAGGAAAGCCCCCAAGCCGGCCCTAGACACCCCTGGTAACTTTAGTAAGGACATCCCTGCCCCTTTTCACCCCCTTAGGACTCTGGAATCTGACCCCTCTTTTTTTGGTTCTTTTTTTTTTTTTTTTCGGAGCTGGGGACCGAACCCAGAGCCTTGCGCTTCCTAGGCAAGCGCTCTAACCACTGAGCTAAATCCCCAACCCCGAATCTGACCCCTCTTAAGGCAAGCCTAGGTAAGTCTGAGAATCAAAGATACATCCTGACCTGTAATGACAGAAGTAGCTTCCTGTCAGACACTGGCCACTATGGCAGTAAGTGGGACACGTAGCTTCAGCTACATGCCTGTCAGTGGTAGCCCTAGCTGAAAAGACTACCTCAGTTCAACAGTGAGTTGCATGAGAAAAGAGAACAGGCTGTTCAATGCCTGTGTGTCGTGTGCCCGTCCGTGTTGTCCCATGTACCTCATTCCATTCAGTCCTGCAGAGCCTGAGGATAGCCCTCACAGACGTCAGCCTCAAGCACTGCACAGAACTGCTCTCTCAAAATCAGGCTAGGAACCCTGAGTGCCAGAATCACAGGTGAAGACCTGGGAATTTACACCTGCCCACCCCAAGATTCTGATTCAGATCTGGGGTGGGGCCCAGATGTGGGTAGTTCTTGAAGTTCTACAGAGGTGCTGGTACATAGCCAGGGTACATCTGGTCCGTGCACATTCCCTCGGTACCCTTCCTCACTCCCAGCATCTGTTTTTGCAGGTATTGGTTGGCAAATACCAAATTGCCATCACCCATCACCTAGCCCCACTGCCTTTACTTTACTCCTGGATACACATTCAGCTCCTTCCAGGGCATGTCTCAGGAGAGTCCACAGATCCTTCTAATTCAGCATGTCCAACACTCTTTGCACATGACCCCCTCCCTCCACATCTGAACCTCTCCTGGGAAGAGCCAATTCCTAGAATTCATCCTTCTGTGGTCACCCAGGCCAACGCTAAAGGCACACCTTTGTTCATTTTACCACCTCACTTTGTCCAATTAGGCAAAAGGGAATGTTGGGGAATGGGTTCTGGAACCCCCAACTCCCTACAACCCTGGTCAGGGTTTATCCTATTGGCCCCAGCAGCCTGCACCCCTCTTCTGTCTTGTTTATCTCAAAACCACACTCCGGTGCAGTCATTCAACGAAAACCCGTGTCTGACCACACTCAGACTCCGTCAGTTGTTCCCCAGCATCTTCGTGATGAGCTCCGGACTTGTTAGTAGAACCTTCCTGATCATGGCCATCAACCAACCTCCAGACACCTGTCAGTCAAATTGCCTTATCGCACCTCAGACTCCAGTTCAGTACTCTGAGGTCCTCTGATTCTTCACCCCTAGTCCCACACACACTATCATTCACTGAGTGTGCGTGAGTTCCTCTGAAGCCCGGGCCCTGAAACTGAACAAACAAACTAATCTCCCTTGGACTGTGGGAGCCCAACGCAGAGCCCTGCCGCTCCGAGGCAACTGAGCCTTCTGGGGTGGGGGCGAAGGGGTCCCAGAGCCACTATTTGATGATGCAGAGTAGCTAGCCAGAACCCCCACGACTGCGCAGCCCAAGCTGGAACTCTCCTCCAGGCTGCCCCTCCTTCGCCGCCCTCCCTCGCTCTCTCCCGCCCTCAGCCAGGCCTCCCAGTTCCCTACTTTGCGTGACTACCAACTTCGAATTCCCAGTTTCAGCGTCTCGCTGCAGCCCGCGATCTCTACTCTGCCTCCTGGGGTCTTCTCCAAATGTCTAGCCCCCATCTAGGGGGACCTAACCTAGCCAGCGGGGACCGGATCCGGAGGGTGGAGCAGCCAGGTGAGCCCTGAAAGGTGGGGCGGGGCGGGGGCGCTCTGGGCCCCACCCCGGGATCTGGTGACGCCGGGGCTGGAATTTGACACCGGACGGCGGCGGGCAGGAGGCTGCTGAGGGATGGAGTTGGGCTCGGCCCCCAGATGCGGCCCGCGGGCTCTGCCAGCAACAAGTCCCTCGGGCACCAGCCCTCGCTGCGACTGGGGCTTGGAGCCCTGCACCCGAGGTAAGCCATCCTCCTTGCCCATCCCCTTGATGGACGCTCAAATGGCAGGAAAAAGTATAGAAAGGTCTTCCTCCCCCCTTTTCTCTCAGCCTCTCTCTTCTGGGCCCTCAGCGCAGCTCTTTGCCCCTCCCAGCCCCTCCAGCTCCTCTTGTCGCTAGCCTGTTGGACTGTGTTAACCCTCCTGGCTGGCTGTAATGTGAGGCTCCCGCTGCCGCCACAGGGCACAGACCGGCTGCCAAGGCCCCACTTTTAACTAAAAGAGGCGCTGCCAGGTGCACAATTCTGGGCATGATCCATTTGAGCTTCGGGGGAAAGCCCAGCACTGGTCCCAGGGAAGGTGCCTAGAAGGACACGGAGCGGACCCCTTTGGTAAGTATAGGGCTGGTGGATGGGGTGGCAAGGGCTGGAGGACCAAATATCCCAAATGGTAAGAAAGGAGAAACTGATCAGAGCTGTCCTCGAGGAGTTCCCGACTTGCTCCTAGGCTCCCCCTAGCGCAGATACCCCTAAGGCTGCCTTGCCTGACTTTCGCTCCATCTGGGAGAATAGTAGCCAGCTTGGTCTCTGGGGATTTGAATCTAGTTAGCCAACAGGCACACATCTAGTTTTGGAGGACCACTTCCTAGATTAAGGCCTGGGAGATATGTGTCTTGTCCTGGAGTCGTCATGTGTAGCTCCCCCTCCCCATGGATTCCGTGTGTCAGCAGAAGGATGGAGGATTACATCTGGGACCCAAGAAGAGTCTAGCTAATGAGAATTCTTGAAAGCTCTTAGGGTCCCAGAGCGGTGGGCTCACTGGTGGTACTGGCTGGGATCAAGAAGGATGGTTCATGGAGGAAACTCCTAGAAGCAAGGCTGGGGTGCCAGATCCACCGAAGGCAGATGGCCCAGGCTTGACCAGGCTCTCAGAATGGTTCGGCCCTCTGAGAGCAGGTTGGTGTGGAGGACTAGATGGTCCTTCGGGAAATGGCTCAGACCTAAATGTGCAGAGCGTGTGCAAAAGCCCCCCTCCCCTTAAGTCCACAGGCTTGACAAGCTCTGCCCCCTGGTGGCCACAGGAAGCCATGGTCCAGGCCCTGTGTTTTTCAGAAGGACCGTCCTTTCCCCAGATAATAGACAAAGTCTTGGAAGACATTTGTGGGCATAAGAGAGAACTCAGGAGACACCGGGTCCAGAACAAAGATTACAGGAGGCCTAGGCTCCCAGTCATCAGATAACCCAGTGACCAACTGACACTCAAATTCTCCAGGGCTCTGCTTCCTCCCCTGAGATGTGGAGTGAATGCTGAGCATGGAGCGGAGGGAGCTCAAGTTACCACTTTCTCCAGCCACCCTGGTACCTTCAGCCCTGAAGTACAGAGCAGAAGGGTCTTAGAAGACAGGACCACAGCTGTGAGTCTCCCCTGTGACCTTAGACGATCTCTAAGCTCAGCTGAGCCTTGTGTGCCAATGTGGAGAAGTGAGCCATTGACCTTGTGGGATCTTGAAGGAAGAGGTCCTGCCAATCATCTAACACAGAGCAAGGTTCTCCCTGCAGTCCCTGCTTCCGAGTTGACTCTAGAAACTCCAAACTCCAGGGTAGCTTTAAGAGACTAAAGTAGGAGGGGGAATACCCCAAAAGATAACTAACTCGTCTTTCAATTTGCAAGCTGCCTCAAGAAGAGGGTGGGGAAACAGATCCACGAAGGCTGATGGGAGCTCCTGGAGTTGAAAGCGATGGAACTGGGACTTGGAGAGCCTACTGCATTGTCCCACTGCCTCCGGCCTAGGTGGCAAGTGAGTGTTCCCTGGCGTTTCCAAGCTGGCTTCAATTGGGAAAAAGAGAGTAGGACATGGCTTGGTCCAGCAGGAGTCAGACATGAAAGGGGAAATGCCAAGAGAGAAGGGCCAGTCATAAGAAGAAAGGAACGGGATTTCTCTGAACGGTCAATGCCCCCCTGGGCTCCTGGGAGCAGCAAATGCCTATTAGACCTAAGCTTTTCCTTACACTCTGCCACCCGGCTAGGAGCCTGACTAGACCGGTCTCTGATCTAATCAAGACAAGACACCCCCCAACCCCTCAAGTGCCCTGTTCCTCCCTGAGTCTCCTCTTTTCTCTATGCAGCCAGCCTTGTGGCCAACCCTAGCTGCTCTAGCCCTGCTGAGCAGCGTCACAGAAGCTTCCCTGGACCCAATGTCCCGCAGCCCCGCCTCTCACGATGTTCCCTCGCCCGTCCTGGCGCCCCCAACAGACTACCTACCTGGTAGGTGAGAGCGCGACAGGGCGGGGTAGGGGCGAGGCTAACTCTACACACCTCCCACCCACACTTCCGAAAGTGACTAAGTCTCATTCCAGGGGGACACACCGCACATCTGTGCAGCGAAAGAGCCCTGCGACCACCGCCGCAGTCTCCTCAGCCCGCACCCCCGCCACCGGGTCCCGCGCTCCAGTCTCCTCCCGCTGCGCTCCGCGGGGCACGCGCGGCGCGTGCAGGAACCCGGAGCAGCCGCGCACGGACTACAGATGCGCGCGGCTGCCGCCTGCGCTCACAGCTGGTGCCGGTGAGCGCTCTCGGCCTGGGCCACAGCTCCGACGAGCTGATCCGTTTCCGCTTCTGCAGCGGCTCGTGCCGCCGAGCACGCTCCCCGCACGATCTCAGCCTGGCCAGCCTGCTGGGCGCCGGGGCCCTGCGGTCGCCTCCCGGGTCCCGGCCGATCAGCCAGCCCTGTTGCCGGCCCACTCGCTATGAGGCCGTCTCCTTCATGGACGTGAACAGCACCTGGAGAACCGTGGACCATCTCTCCGCCACCGCCTGCGGCTGTCTGGGCTGAGGATGATCTTCAAGCTTTTGCACACTGGACCCATATGTCGCCCTACCTGGAACAGCCCCACGGGGCCTCACTAGCTAGGAGCCTCAACTCAACAGGAAGTGGAAGCTGCAGAGCTCAGGCCTCAGGCCGGTGAGGGACAGACAGAGCCTGGAAAGATGACCGAACCGCTGACCAACAGTCCCAAGGTGTTCATGGATCCCAGCTCTACAGACAGCAGAAACCTCAGCTAAAGAGAACTCCTCTGGGTGAATCCAGAAATGGCCCTAGGACCTCGGGAGTGCATTTTGAGGAGATATATTGTAGTCGCGTTGCTGGACCAGCCTGTGCTGAAACCAGCCTTGTGTTCACTTGTGGAAGCCGAAGCCCTATTTATTATTTCTAAATTATTTATTTACTTTGCTGGTTTGTCAGATCCTTTCCGGGACATGGGGGATGGGTAGAAGAAGCTAGATGAAGATGTACACCCCCCCCCGTACACATAGGTGACAAAGATGCACAGTTCTCAGTATTTGAGGCCTGGGTTACCTATGGGAAATAAACAATGTAGCTTTCTATAGAGAAAGGCCACCCTGTGACCACTGGCACCTTTGAGGCCCCTGCCTCGTGGGTAAAGACACAGAAAAGCATGTTTTGTCCCACTCCATCAATGTCAGTGTCTTGCCATGCAAGGACCTATCTTGAAGGCTCTCTGACAGGGGCACTCGCTGCTTTACTTACAAGTCAACCCCTTAAGCAACCCAGGGCAAGAGAATATCTGAAGAAGGGCTGAGGATGGGAGAGGGGCCAGGGTAGGGGTGGGGAGGGTGCTGGTTCATGGGAAGGAAGTACAGAGCTTTGTGAGGATAGGAACACGGGGAAGTGCTGAGGGTCTCAACAGAGCGTGAATTTTGGGTGGTGGATAAGCATATCCGTTTATTCACCCAGCAAACAGTGACAGTGTCAGCTACTATGTAGACACTAAAGGTGCAGAAGTGAGGCTGGAGGTGTAGCTCAGTTGGTGGGATGCCTGCCTAGCATGCTCAAAGCCCTTGGCTTGGTTCCCTGCACCACATAAACAAGAGTGTCGTGGCACATGCCCACAATACCAGCACTCAAGAGACAGAAGCAGAGGGATCAGAAACTCAAGGTCATCCTTAGCTAAATATTGAGTCCTAGGCTAGCCTGGGCTACATGACAGTCCGTCTCAAGGAAAGAAGATATAGAAGTAAAAGGAACATAATCTCTCCTTAAGTTTGAACCAGGAAAGACAGACAATAAACAAGCAATGACATATGTAGCCATTTAAGTTGATGTGGCTGATGAGATGAAAGGCAACTGGAAGCTAAGACTTTCTTCTGGAAAGGAAGTCAGTGTTAACCCTTGGTCATCTCCAAACGGTCAGTGCAATCATCTGAGCTTTTCTGTGGGGCCCTGGAAACCGTGTCTCAGACACAGTGTGATGGCGGGTGCATTGTAGTCCAGCACTTGAGGTTTGGAGGCAGGAGGATCAGTTCAAGATCATCCTCAGCTATATAGCAAGTTCTGGTCCATCCTGGACTCCATGATACCATGTCTGAAAAAAATGGAAGGAAGAAAGGAAAGAAGGAAGGAAGGAAGGAAGGCGAGCGGTCTTCCTGGTCCTATGCGTTTGCACTGAGTATTCTGCTTTAAAACAAGACAGGGCACTTTTTATTTTTATTTTTTGTGTGTATGTGTGGAGGCCAGAGGTCAACAACCTGTGTCTTCCTCAGGTGCTTTCTGCCTTAAGTCCTGAGGCATAGTCTCTCTTTGGACCTAACACTGGCCAATCTGTCTAGGTTAGCTGGCTAGAAAACCCATGGGTTCTCCTATTTCTACCTCCTCAGCTCTGCAATTACAAGCATGTAACTTTTAATTGTAATTTTATTTTGTTTGTCTTATTTTTGTGTGCTCGGGTAGGTGAACACACCATAGCACACATCTGGAAGTCAGGGAACAGCTCATGGGAGTCAGCTCCCTCCTGCCACCGTGGGGTCATGGGATCAAACTAAGATCATTAGACTTGGTGCCATCTTGCTTTACCAGCGGAGCCATCTTGCTTGAGCCTCAGTACTGGACTCCTATGAAGGTGAAGACAGTCACATTCAGATCCTTGCGTCTCGTGTTTGTGTCGCATGCACTTTACTGACTGACCAGTTCCGGGGCCTCTGAGATAGGTACATTTGGAAAAGGTGTTGTCTCCCAACAACCAGGGTTATTGGGAGGCATTGCTTGTCTGGAGCAGAGGCGGGAGGCCTGGGTGGGATAGGTTTGCGAGCTGTCAGCAGTGAGGTTTAGCCAGGGTATATGAGAGCCCACAGGCAAGGCTAGGTTGAAGGCAGGATCCCAGACAGTTAGGCTATTTAACAATGTCTGCAGAGTCCTTTCTTCCCACCTTGAGTTGGCCAGCTTTGCCACGGGAGCCCTTCACCCAGGCTGCAAAGAAGAAGCAAGAGATCAGAGGACTGGGCCCATTCTGGGTCAAAAAGGCAAGCAAAGGGGTTGGGGATTTAGCTCAGTGGTAGAGCGCTTGCCTAGCAAGCGCAAGGCCCTGGGTTCGGTCCCCAGCTCGGAAAAAAAAAAAAAAAAAAGGCAAGCAAAATCTGTGCTCTCTTCTGTCGTCTCCACCCTAGTTCTACATGCTCCCTAAACCTTGGTGGGTTTGTACCCTCAGACATGCCTTTGGCCCCTTTCTCCACTGCCAAACTGACTGAAATGCCTCAGTACACGCGCGCGCGTGCGCGCGTGCACACACACACACACACACACACACACACACACACACCCCTTGAAGAAAAGATTGTCCAAGAGCCTCACCGCTCACAGAGGGCTGTTTGAAGGGGTTCTAAGATGATTTTGGCTTGGGAGATCCCTTCTGAGGAGACTGAGCTTAGTGCCAAAAGCTGTCAATGAGCACTGCTGTTCTGGATCATTCATGAGGATGTTCACAGTGAGAGGCCCAGATCCCAGCCCAAGCCAAGTGCTGGGTCTTGTCAATTTCTTTCTTTCTTTCTTTCTTCCTTCCTTCCTTCCTTCCTTTCTTTCTTTCTTTCTTTCTTTCTTTCTTTCTTTCTTTCTTTCTTTTGGGGGCGGTATTTGCTTGTTTGGTTTTTTTTTGAGATAAGTTCTTACTCTAGCTCTATCTTGCTTCATACTTGCAGCAATCCTCCTGCTTCAGCATCCCCAAGCATAAGAGGTACGGTCAACCATGCCCAGCAAAGTGCTGGCTCTTGACATACCCCAAGCTGCCAATCCTTGAGGAATAGGGTCCACCTCCAACTTGAAGCCGCATTGTGCTTACAGCCTGGTACCTCCTCCAAGATGGACGACTCATTTATTCCCTCCAGAAATCAGCATCCCTTTCCAAGCCCGACCACCAGCTCGTTCTTGAAAATGATGCTTCTTGTTCAAAGAAACAGCAGCAGGGCTGCCCCTGATTGATTGCAAGCTAGCCAAGGTAACCAGTCACGTGACCAGCCTAGGCAGTACACTGGGCTCCTGGAGGTTCAGGGTGCTTTGTAGCTCCATTTCTGACCCCAATCTATGTTTCACTTACAAAACCGCACTTCTTAGAACCTACCACCAGTTTCCTCTGAACACGAATGCTTCGAGATGTGTTTTTCTACCAGTAGGAAACACCTCAAACCTTCCTCTAGGTTCATTTCATCTGGGATGCGAGGTTCTGGGTTCCACTCTCTCTCCCCTGTGCCCAATTACCTGCCCTGGCCCTTATCAGGGACTCTTGTTTTCCCACCCAAGGAACCCTAACTTATCCCGGGCCATAGATCCCTATGGTGTAGTGTCTGGGCAGTGACTAGGGTCTTGGCTTGAAAAGGAAAGAAAGTTGAGAAAAAAGATTTAAGAGACTTTGTGCCCCATGTTTGTATCTTTGTCATTCTCAGAAGAGTCCCAACTTACCTTGAAATAGAGCCTTCTGAGAAGACCAGTGAGAGCTATGGCTGAAAGGTTACTGATATATGCACATCTGGTCAGGAAACTTAGGTGTGTGTGTGGGGGCGGGCAAGGGACACCCTCTGAGTCTCAGTCACAGGCCCCATGGAGTCCTTGGCCCTCATGTGATGCCCCGTTCTAGGTTTCTTATGTAGCTGGATTGATTTCTCTGGACGTCCCTGGGCTCTGATATCAGGACCCCATCAATTATTTACATTCCCTCCACACTTCAGCCTTTCTCTACTGCACGTCTCCTCTGAATTTATACTGACCAGAATAGAATCGCATAAAAAGAACTGATATGGGAACTGTGGCGCATGGGGCAGGAGTGTCTGCTCTGACTTTCCTTTTCTAAAAGAGACTTTTCTGAGTTTCAGGGACCTCAATGGCCACTTCCTAGACAACTTACCTTGGCTCTCTGATCTCTAACTGGACAGCACCCTCCCGCCACATTATCTACTCTCAGGGTTTCAGTTCCCGTCCGCTGTGCTAACAGTGCTCGCACACGTTTACCTTCATCCCGGACCCGTCTGAGCCGTAAGCAATCCAGTGCTTACCCGTTTATCTTCAAGCTTCCCGATGTCTTCTGACCTTCAACTCTGCTCTCCATCCCTGTCCACCTTCTGTGTACTTCACATCCATAACTCCCCCTGCTTTCCAGCTTCCCGACCACTCTAGTATCCCCCGCTTAGCAACCCTGACCTGAATGAAGGCACAAGACAGGAATGTGGGCAACGTCCTACACTCCTTGAGCTCATCCACTGGCCTTAAAACAGCTGCTGCCTCCGTTGGCTGCTCGCTGGAGCTATATGCTAAAACTCTGTTGCTGAAGATGCCATGCTCTCTGGCTTGTAGGACGTGGAGAAATAAAGCTTCCTCCCTGCTGGCTGGTACCACAGAATTCTGTGCAGGCTGCTGGAAGAGTCACCATCAACAGCCTTCTTAGTTGTAAGCCTCACATGCTGCACTACTGACAGGCCGGGCAACATGAACCCATGGGTGAAAGAGGGGCGAGCCTGGTACGGGAGTAAATTCCTGATGGAATTTGAGACCCACCACCCAAGGGAACATTCATATCTGTCATTGTAAACCTAGTCAGAAATCCACGGCTGGGGAACTCATAGGCCCTAATGGGAACACTGCCTCTGTTGTTTTGCCCACAAATTGCCTTCCAAATCGCTATGTTTATGCCTCTGGAGTAGTGCCCCTGTCAGTCAGTTTTGGTCAGAGAAGCTTCTTTTTGTGGTGGGCATCAGTACCTGCAGAGATTCATCCTGGGTCAGCAATGAGAGTGAGTCTTGGATGCTCAGCCCTAAGTGGGACGTCCATACCACAGCCTCTAAGACTCAGGGGAACGATAGAAGAAGGGAAGCAAAGAGTGCAAGTCAGCATTCGGTTATCTGCACAATATTTGTTCCATCAGCACCCAGAGGGGCTCATGAGGCCGCATCTCTCCAGGAGGATTTAGTCAGTTACTGGTTCATGGGAAGGTATTGCCGGGCTTTTGGAGGTCCCTCTTGGGGGTTAATAGTAAAGACATGGAGACATTTGTATGGTATAAGGCTGATGGCCTGTTTGCTGGGGCGGTCTCTCAGTGAGCTAGCTATCTACCTCAATGGACTCCCCTGCCAGAGTCCCCACCTCTGCTTTACCTCCCTGCCCTGCATCCATTCTGCTCTCAGCCCTCTGCCGCTCTCTGCCTGCCTCAGCTAAAGTGGACAACTCAGTTTTCCTCAAACACCAGGCTTCTTTCTCGCACAAAAAAGCTATTAGCATAGAGGGAGAGATTTCCCAGCCACTCACTCTGAACCAATCAGCAGCCAGCCTGACAACGTCTGTAGTTGCCTCTTGGCCAGACTGAGGGCTACTGTGACCTCTGACAGGCAGCTTGTCTCTTTTGTGGGTGGGGGCAGATGAGGAAGCAGCAAACATTTACATATCCTGCCAGCCTGGGGCCACAGTACCTGCATCGCAAATAACAATTGAAAATACAGGGGCACACCAGTATAACCAGTTGATACAATATGTGTGTGGGGGTGTAAGTCACCCCAACAGGAGGGAGAGACATTTTCTTCAGTGGTAAATGGAGAGAGAGAGAGAGAGAGAGAGAGAGAGAGAGAGAGAGAGAGAGAGAGAGATATTAGTTGGAAAAAGGAATTATCAGTAGAAAATGGAGAGGAATATAATTCAAATACATTACATGTAAATATGAGTGTGTGAAAATGTCACAGTGAAACCATTCTATATAAAACTAATATGTGCTAATAAAACCTTATTTTCATTTTTTTGCTTATGTTTGTTTTTTTGAGACAGGGCCTCTCTACATGGCCCTGGCTGTCCCAGAACTTAGACTAGGCTGATTCAAATTTAGAGACCCTGCCTCTGCTGAGTGCTGGGATTAAAGGTGTGCACCACCATGCCTAGCCTAAAACATTAAAACGAAACCAAACAAAACCCCTAAACTACATTAAACTCGTGGGCTTACAGTATGGCTTCTCTCTCTGTATTGATTAAACGTTGCCCAACATAGAGCCTTCTAGCAGAAACACAGTTAGGCAAGTATGAGTAAGGAGGGCATACCATCATGAGCAGCAGCTTTGTAAACCTGGGGAGGAAACAGATTAAGACAAGGGCAGGAGGGGGCTGGAGAGATGGCTCAGTGGTTAAGAGCACCCGACTGCTCTTCCAGAGGTACTGAGTTCAATTTCCAGCAACCACATGGTGGCTCACAACCATCTGTAAAGAGGTCCGATGCCATCTTCTGGTGTGTCTGAAGACAGCTACAGTGTACTTATATATAATAAATAAATAAATCTTTATAAAAAAAAAAAAAAAAAAGACAAGGGCAGGAGACACCATGCAGGGCTTTAGTGCTATACTATGGAGCTTGGGTTTTGTCCTGAGGGACCACTAAAGGGTTCCGAGTGGGTACGGTTAAGGCATAGGTGCTGCTCGGATTCTGTCAATTTCATGCGTATGTCTAAGTTTACCTAGACAAACCTGTGAAGGAAGACTCTTGGTTGAAGAATTGTCCCCATCAAATTACCCTGTGGGTCTGTCTGTGAGGCAGTTTCTTGACTAATGACTGATGTGGGTGGCAAGTGGTCCTGGGTGGCATTAGCAAGCCGAGCAAACTCTGGAAGTTGAGCCAGGAATCAGTGCTCCTCTGTGGTTGGTCTCTTCCTTAGTTTCTGCCTCCAGGTTCTGCTTCTGCCCCTGCCTTGACTTTCCTCTCTACAATGGACTGTGGTCAGAGTATGTAAGCCCCAGTATTATCAGAAAAGTGAGTGGAGACAGTATGCTTGGGATGGATCATTGGCTCCCCTGTACAGTGATGGGGATGTTAAGGGGGAGTCAGGGGTCTCTTTTTTCAGTTGCTATTCTCATTGATAGAATATTTCCAAAACAGACACAGAAGGAAGCGTGGGGATGTTTTCTTTAGAGTCAGAGAGAAAGAAGCTGATAGTCCCAACAACTGCTGGAGGGCAGCGGGGTCGGGGACAGGGGTGGGAGTGGGAGTGGGATGGAGAGGAGACAAAGTTATGCCTTTTGCCTTAGGCAGGGAGGTTGGCAAGCGGCTGAAGAAAGGCGGGATGTCTGCAGGGAGCCGGTGAGAAAGTCCAGAGTCTCAGAGAAAGCATGCTTGGGCTTTTGGCCAACATCGGAAAAAAACAAGATAGAAAGAAAAGGAAGAGTGGATACTCTAGTTACGTCTCAAACTCCAGGCTCGGCAGTGGAGATCTACAAGGAACTGCTGTGAGAGACAACCTCTTGGAGGGCCAGGGTACAGGATTCCACTAAGGGGATAACTCCTCCCATCCATCCTCTCAGCTATCTTCAGGTGAATCAACTGTCCCCAGGGGCGGTCTCCTCGCCAGCCGATTGGCGGGTCCAATTAGACCAACTTCCTGAAAACTCCGTTTATTCATTCATTCATTCATTCATTCATTCATTTTGTGTATGTGTTGTGGGGTGGGGGGCGTGCACACAGGTGGTGTTTAAAGCTCATAAGCAAGGGACTTATCCTCACTGGTCTCCAAGCTTCAAGTGACTTACCAGGAACAGAGAAAGAGAGGTAAAGTTGCCCTTAACTGTAAACACAAAGAAAACACAGCAGCCATGCGGTGGCTTTACAGGACAAATCTCTCACCCATCTGCCAAAGAAGCGAAGGCCTCATGGCTGGAAAGACACGTTCGGTTTTTTTGTTTGTTTGTTTTTTGTTTTGTTTTTTAAAGATTTATTATTTATATGAGTACACTGTAGCTGTCTTCAGACACACCAGAAGAGGGCATCAGATCCCATTCTAGATGGTTGTGAGCCACCATGTGGTTGCTGGGATTTGAACTCAGGACCTCTGGAAGAGCAGTCAGTTTTCTTAACCACTGAGCCACCTCTCCAGCCCCACATTCGTTTTTTTTTCTTAAACCAGGTCTAAGTGGAGAATTTCACTCTGTGATGCCACCCGTCCACCTTGCCAACCATTAGGCTACCTTTGAGGATTCCTATCTCTGAGAAACCTTCAGCCAGCAGCAGACCTGGCATGGTTCACACCCTAAGGCCTGGAGTCAGTTCTTTCTTTTGGCTCCCTGACTCCCTCCCTTTGAAGTCGCCTACCTTTACCCTCTTCCCTTTCCTCCTTCAGTTTCCTCCACTGCGGACAGATTTTTATAAAATGTAAATGTATCATGAGTGCTGATCTGAAAAGCCATCTAAGTCTCATATGCAGTCAGGGACACGTCTACACTCCTGCAGGGTTTTACTGCCCTGCACTGCTCCTCACAACCACCTGTCAGTCATCCCCTCCCTCCTCCACACCCTCACAGCGTCCCTTAAGCAGACTCGCAGTCACTAGTGTTCTTTAAAATGTTTTGGCTTTTTGTTGTTTTTTTTTTTTTTTTTTTTTTTTTTTTTTTTTTTTTTGGAGCTGGGGACCGAACCAGGGCCTTGCGCTTGCTAGGCAAGCGCTCTACCACTGAGCTAAATCCCCAACCCCGCTTTTGTTGTTTTTGAGACGGGGTCTTATAGCCCTAGGTGTCCTGGAACTCACTGTGTAGACCAGGCTGGTCTCAAACTCACAGGGATCTGATTGGCTTCTTTTAAAAACACTTTAATTTTTTTGGGGGGACAATGATTTGCTGACTAGTTGCGATGGATAGACTTCTTTTAGCAGCTAAGTGAGTCATTCTCCTTCCCAGGCTTTGAGAATTCTTCAAGACCTTATCAAGTTTCTTCTCCTTTGGGAAGTGTTCATCGACCTTCTCTGGCCTCAGAGGCTCCTTCCAGCACCAGCTTCCTCCCTTAGAGCACAAGTGTGGCCTAGTGTGGTAGGACACATGTAAGGCCCTGTATGGTTGTCTCCGGCCCTTGTCTTAATCTGTTTCCTCCCCAGGTTTACAAAATTTTGCTCCTCCTAATGGTATGGCAGGCTGTGTTGGGAAAAGTTTAGTCAATAAGGAGGGAGAAGCCATACAGTAAACCCAAATCAAATTTAATATAATTTAGTCTAAAAAAATGTTTTAGGCTGGGAATGATGGTGCACACCTTTAATTCCAGCACTCTGAAGCAGACAGGTGGGTATCAGTTAGCTGGAAGCCAGAGTTTCAAGACAGCCAGGGACTCACAGAGAAACTCAGTCTTAAAAAAAAAAGAAAGAAAAGAAAAAAAAAAAAAAGGAAAAAAACAAAGCAAAAAGAAAGATCCTTCCATTTGAAATAATTTTCTTCCCTGCTGACAGGAGTCAATGAAAGGAAAAGTTGAGGCGGCAGAAGAAGTGCATGCTGGGAGCAGGGGCTTGCCTTCCTCCAACCTTGACTTTTCCATTTTAGCTGAGGACAATGAATAAAAACACCCACCTCAAGCCTGTGAGATCCCCACTTGAAAACAAAGAAGGTGGAGGATGTGGTCCAGTTGACAGGGTGCACAGTGCTTAGGTGAGATTCATAGCATCTCAGACACCCAGTTTGGTGACACACTCCTGTAATCCCCGGGAGTGTTGGGTTTAAAGGTTTGCACCACCATCCCTGGTAAGAGATTCCATCTCAAAACAAACCAACCCACCACAGCGTGAAATATAATGAAAACCTTACGATTTCCCCTCCCCTCCCCTAAACACCCTCCCTCCTTCTCTCCCCCTCTCTCTCCCTCTCCCTCTCTCTCTCTCTCTCTCTTTCACACACACACACACACACACACACACACACACACACACACACCACAAACGCGCGCGCGCGAACGGATATGATTTCCTGGTTGCTCACAAGCTGATCCATAGTGCTGTTTTTTTTTTTTTTTTTTTTTTTCTTAAATTGTGGGGCACCAAGTAACTCCTATCTCTTCTTCTTTGGCGGGTACTGATAGTTCATCAAAACCACCAGTTCCCTATGCCTGAGCGCCGGCCGTACTTGACCCTCTCCCCTCTTTTCTTGGTTTCCAACTCCATCCACAATCATCCCAAGAATCATGTCTTCGCAGGAGTTGCACTCCTAGGCAATGTGACTGAGCAAGATGGTCCTCTGCCGTAAGCCGAGAATAGGATAGGGTTCCATAGGACCCCAACCCACGTGCTCCGAGACTCCCTCCTCACCGGCCGCCTTCCGGTCCGGCGGAAACTACGTTTCCCAAGGTGCATAGGGGCGGGTCCTTGCTTCGGGCAGGGGCCCCTGGCGGTGTGCCGTTCCTTCGCCTGTTCCGGGGCGCGCGAGCTAGCACGAGAACAGGGCCAAAGACCCGGAATGAGTTTCCGCGCAGTTCCGCCATGCCGAACCTGGATGTGCTTGGCCGTGCCGGGCCAGGACAGGCGTGGGTGGGGGCCTGAATTCGTGGTACTGGGGACAGGCGCTCCGGTCAGCCCGCGTCTTGCTAAGGTCCCCGCCCCGTCCGGGCCGGGCCGGCCCGTCTGTCAGTCACTGGGGCGGAGGCAGCGACCATAGCGGGGCCAAAGCCGGGAGGCGAACATATCGCGGGCCAGGAGAACGGAGGGGACCTAGCTCAGCCCCTCAACTCTACCGACTCTGCCCCAGACTCACGAAACTGCAACCCCGTGCTTCCTTGGATGTCTCCGTATCTCGCGAAGGGCTCTCTCCAGGGTGATCTCCCAGCCCCCTGACCTCACAGCATCTAGAAGCTCATCCAGACTAGGGTGTTATGGGTACAGGCCGTTGACCCTGTGACCCCTCACGGGCCAGGGCCTCTGTTTCCCCTGTAGGCCTTCCTCCCCTATGACTTTTGATTCAAGGGACAGAGCCGTGACCTCCCACTAGGACCCTTGTCTGGGAGCACCTCACTGACGCCTCCCTTTTGGGAGCCGCCTTAGCGGATCCCCTCCGAAGAGCACATCTTTTGACCTCTGCAACCCCCACCCCCCCACTACCACCAAACGAGGTGGGCAGGCCTCGGCAGCCATGCCCGCCCTGGGCATCCCCTCATCCCACCGCTTCCTGGGTACTCAAGCCGGGGTCTAGCAGGGGGCTGACAGCCAAAAGGGCTGGGGCAAGAGAGAGATCAGGGTCCACCTCCCTGCCAGGCAGGGAGCAAAAATGGAGCGGCGGGAGGAGCAGCTGGGGGCTGCAGGGGCTGGAGCAGCACCAGCCTTGGACTTCACTGTGGAGAACGTGGAGAAGGTATGAGGGCCTTGGGGTGGGCACTTCAGTGACAGAGCAGAAGTTCTGGGGACTGACACTAATGCCAGAGCTCAGGCCTGGCTGGGCTCAGTGCCCGCTGGGATGATGCCCCCAGAGCACCTGGTATTTACCGTCTCTCTTGGACGGCAGTGTTGCAGTGCCTAATGGGCTATTTTTGGCTTTCTGTAGACGCAGGTCCCCTTTCAGATAGATATTCTAGCATCTTAGATTGTTCCCTTTAGGGTGCCGAAGGGCTTAGACTTAGGAACTCACAAGATCTGCCATTCCCCCACCCCCACCTTAGAAACCACACTGATGCTGAGCTGTCCTGGACCCGACTCACTTTTTTTTCAGTCAAAGGCACACAAAGATATCTGGAACTAAAACCGTCTGACTTAGTTTTTCATTCATCTTCAGAAAGGGTCTTTTCCTTATTGGATGGAAGTCAAACCGGTCCTGGGCAGGCGGGAGTGTGTCTGGCTCTCTTGCTTTGTGCTGGGTCCAAGGGGCCTGGCTCTGCTGGCAACTTTACAGGGCCCTTCCTTTCTTACCTACCTGCCCACATGGCTTTCTGCCATGGCCTCCTTCCATACTTCTCCACTGCCCAGGCTATCTTATTTTATTCTATTCTTCTCCCAGCAGCCTGGAATGCAGGAATGCACCCACCAACCCACTCCTATACTCCCAGGGATACCTTGGGAGAGATAGGGATACCTTGATGGCTAGCAAGGGGCAGCCTTAAACACATTTGCTGTTCTTGAGGCTTGTTTGCTTAACAAATGTTGAGAAAGCATTTCTTCTGTGTCTGTCTCCTGTCCCCTTTTGCATCCCTGAGTGGCTGAACCAGGGACAGTGGCCATAACTGGCTTTCAGGGGGGTACAGATTTGGTTAATCCTAGTTGGATGGAGTCCATTTGGGGAACCTGGCCCTTGGGGCTGGACAGTGTTGGCATGGTGGCACATGGCTTCATGTGCTGCCAGGGAGATGAGCCATTGTTTTCTCTCTGCATGAAGTCTCACTGGAATTGGGCCCTGGGGATTCTGCTGCTGACAGCTCCTGGGTAGGCGCTTGCTTGGGCTGCTTCTGGCCAAGACCTCTCTGCATCATCTGATTGGAGGCTTACTTGTACTCTCTGAAGACGTTCCCTTCCCTCCCTTCTAGTGTATCTGTTCCAGGGCTACCTGGACTGAAGCAGTTCTTCTCAGATTTCACACTGGCTTTAGTGCCAGCCTCCGAGTGACCTCGGGATGATCCTGGGGGAGCAATGGGAGTTTGCTTGTTGGAATCAATGGGAGGAGCTGTATCTAGAAGGGCCAGCTCCCTTCAGGCTGTTCTGTACTTGTCTCTAGCTTACATTTATCTCTGTGAAGCCATTCCTTTCTCCTAGGCCTTGCCCTTACATACCTGCCTATGGGAAGAGCCCAGCCCCCACTTTTTCTGCTTTCCAGTGGAGAGTCCCTCTCAGAACCCAGTGGCACTATAAGACGAGAATATGATAGCGCATGGGCAAGATTCAGGTTTTCAAAAGGTCAGCCAAGCCCCAAGATCTCCCTTCCTGCTCGCTCCTTCTCCCCACAAGTCAGGGAGAGGCAGCATCTTGCAGGATCAAGTCACACCCTCTGTTCTGGGCTCTGGCAGGATCCAGAGTAGCCAGCATCTGCTCAGTCCTGTGCTGTCCTGCAGGCGCTGCACCAGCTCTACTACGACCCCAATATTGAGAACAAGAACCTGGCTCAGAAGTGGCTGATGCAGGCCCAGGTCTCTCCACAGGCCTGGCATTTCAGCTGGCAGCTACTACAGCCAGACAAGGTGCCTGAGATCCAGTACTTTGGGGCCAGTGCCCTGCACATCAAGATCTCTCGCTATTGGAGTGACATCCCCACCGACCAGTATGAAAGCCTAAAGGCGCAGCTCTTCACCCAGATCACCCGCTTTGCCAGTGGCTCCAAAATTGTGCTGACTCGGCTATGTGTGGCGCTGGCCTCACTGGCTCTCAGTATGATGCCTGACGCTTGGCCATGTGCTGTGGCAGATATGGTCCGGCTCTTCCAAGCTGAGGACTCTCCGGTGGATAGCCAGGGCCGTTGTCTGGCCCTGCTAGAGTTGCTGACGGTACTGCCTGAGGAGTTTCAGACCAGTCGCTTGCCCCAGTACCGCAAAGGTCTGGTACGGGCCAGCTTGGCGGTGGAGTGTGGGGCTGTCTTCCCATTGCTGGAGCAATTGCTACAACAGCCCAGCTCTCCCAGCTGTGTGCGTCAGAAGGTGCTCAAGTGCTTCTCCAGCTGGGTGCAGCTGGAAGTGCCCCTGCAGGACTGTGAGGCGCTCATTCAGGCCGCCTTCGCTGCTCTGCAGGACTCGGAGCTCTTTGACAGCAGCGTGGAGGCCATTGTCAATGCTATCTCCCAGCCCGATGCCCAAAGGTGAGTACTCTCCAGCTTCCCAGAAAGGGACAGCTCCCTCCATCCCATAAGCATTAATGGGTTGTCTTGTCAGACATTTCATCCTAGGGAGACAAAATCAAGGATGCAGGTGAGACATGGGGCGGACACTAAACAACTGAATTATCTGGTAGACTTATTAAAACATTTGCCTGTTCTCTTTCCCTCAGCCAGTCACCAAGTCCTTGGTGTTCTGCTCCTGACCATATTGCAGATCTATTATTTCCAGTTTCTGCTGCCACTACCCTAATCTCAGCTGTCACTGTCTCTTTTCCCAGATTTTAGCAGCGCTTTCTCGGCAGCCCCCTGCTCCCCGACCCTTTGTACCCTTTATGACCCAACAGTCAGAGCGACTTTCTGAAAATGAGGCTCTAGTCTTTACTTTCTGACCAGGGGCTCTCCTCTGTGTTGGAAGTTCAAAATCACCAGTGTAACTCATAAAGATGCCTCCACCACGAGGCACACAGCCCAGCTTCATCTCAGGTCACTCTCCTGGCTTCCTGTGCTTCTATACTGCCCTGCTCCAGGGCTGACACATCACCTATTCAACTTCAATCTCATCTCACTTCCATAGACGTTCCCAAGGGTTCTTAAGGCCAAGCTTGGTCTTCTCTACTGTGTCATCTCTGAGCTCTTAAGTGAGGCGCCTGGCTTTCCTTCCGAGCCTGTAATGCGACTCCTTTATATATCTATGTGCATCTATCTCCTCATTAGCCACTCAACTGCAAGACCAGGGACACATCATTCTCTTCTCATTGTGCCCAGGAAATAGAGAAGCCACCAGCTTTTCAGTGCATGAAAAATGGGAGTTGCCTGATGAGGGAGGACTGGAAGTAAAGGAGATTAGGTGAGAAGGAACGCTTCTAGCTTCAGGTGCAAAGCCCCAAAGTGGGCAGAGACACAGCACGTACAAAGACCAGAAAGAAGGTGGATGGGTAAAGCGTGCATTTGTCAAGCGGCCATCATGGGTCTGTGCAGCTGGCCCCAGGCTAAGCTCTGGAAGCCCACAGGTGAGGGTTTGAACCCCTTGTGTCCGCTGCTCACAGTCTGGCAAGCACACGAGTAGCTCAGCACCAGTGAAGAGCAGAGACTTGAAGAACCCAGTGAAGGCATTTACCTCAGTCCGAGGTTCCCAGAGGAACTGATAACCAAGCTGAATGTGGAAGGCTGTGTGAGACAGAGAGCTAGTCAGGTGCACTTGATGAGTTTGGGGAGGACATCCCAGACAGAAGAAAGTGCCCAAGCAAGGTGGAAGATGTGAAGGAATTAGTGGTAGGTTATAAATTACTAGGTCTGACTAAATAGCAGGGCTTAAAGGCCAGCATTGGAGGGGAACCAGGTTCAAATGTAAGACCTTGTCAGCCAAGCTTGAGGATTCTTTTCTTTTAAGTGTTTGTTTTTTAAGATATATTTATCTATTTTATGTATGTGAGTATACTGTAGCTGTCCTCAGATACACCAAAAGAAGGCATCGGATCCCTTTACAGATGGTTGTGAGCCACCATGTGGTTGCTGGGATTGAACTCAGGTCCTCTGGAAGATCAGTCAGTGCTCTTAACCACTGAGCCATCTCTCCAACCCAACTTTGCTTTCTTTTTAATTTCCTTCCTGAAGCCAGTTATAAAGTTCCTGAAGGATTTTATACAGAGAAAATGGTTTGTTGAGATTTTGGGGAAAGAAAAGATTGGAAACCTGACCCTGATACTTGAGAGAAGGGTTCTGGGAATCCTAGGTGGAGACAAAGGGAAGCTAGAAGCTGTTGGGGAGTGCCTGATGGCTCAAGCCTTGTCAATGGCTGAGTTTCAATTTCAGAGTGTGTTTACTAACCGTGAGACCTTGGGTGAACCACTTCTAAGCAAAAATGGAGACAATCGTACAAAACACACAGGGTAATTGTAGTGCTTGGAACAGGTTGATGCATACAGGCCAGCCCTTGGTATTCAGAAAAGAATGCTGCCATTCCCTGAGTAATGGCAGCTCTTATATGGCCTTTACTCAGGGCGGGAGATCAGCAGCTCCCATTAGTACATATATGCCACGTGCTTTAAACTGCGGACTGTGTGTGGTGATTTTGTCCTTCTACCATTAGTGATAAGGTTAATGGTATCCGGTTTTTCTTTAGGAGAGAAACAGACAGTTCCTGTTAAGCTGACTAAAGCTGTTTGCTTTAAGCAATTAAGGGATAGAAACTGTTACATGCAGTGGGCTAGAGCTCCTACACAAATGCACACATAGGTACCGTGGTTAATTGCTGTTCTTTAAAACTTTAAAGGGCTGCGGATGTCAAGGCTGAGTAGCAATGCTTACTGAACATGTACAAGCCCTAGGTTCAATCCCACTACTAAACAGGGAAGAGAAGTAAAAAGGTGTTGGTTGAAAACATGTTTTGGTGTGAAGGTTAAATAAGAGAACATGAGATATTGAGTGTGGTTGCCTGGTTCTTCATAATGTCACTTGTGTTTGTTAATATTGGCTATTATCTTTGCAAGGACAGTTAGCAAGATGCTGGCTCCCTAGCACAGGGTGGATAACAAGTCTCGTGTGGGGGCTCTTGTGGCAGCATGAAGCTCAAGTGCTGAAGTGGGCTTAGATAGTAGCTAAGGAGAATTATTGGGGTAAGTACCAGGATGATGTCGGGTATCCTTGGATACACCCAAAGTTTGCCCACCCAGCCTTCTCAAAGGCTTTAGCAGTAATTGATGCCGCTTCTCTTCTGAACGAATGAGCAAGCAAGGGGCCAGTGCGGGAACCCATAGCCTTCTGGGTGCCCATTGGTTGCAGCCCCTTGGTTGCTTAGCAACTCTTCCCATTTTCTCAGCTCTGCTCCCAGAGCTCTAATTGTAGGTCTGGGCTGAGCTCAGTGTGAGCGGCAGCCAAGACATCTCAACAGCTCTGCTCCAGCTGCAGGCGCTGACCATCTAGAGCCGGGCCTCTTAGACCTGCTTTAACCATGAAAGCCATCCTCCCAGGCTTCCTTAGCAAGTCCAGAAGCCTTCAAGGCCCAGTCTCATTCTGTTTGCTCAGAGCTCTCACGCCCGTGTGGCAGGACATCACAGGCAGTTTCCCTGTGGGTAGGCTACAACAAGCCAGGAGTTGGCACTGGGGTTCTGCTCTGTCCAATCTAGCTTGCTATATTTGGCTTAAGAAAGTGACCTTCAGTAATTACCCTGGGTGATCTAGTCTCTGTCTTTCCTGCTGTCCTGGTATTAGCCTTCCCTCTAGCCAAGCATACACTCAAGTCATCTTTCTGTTCCCTGCACTTGCTCCTGCCTCCTGCCTCTCTCTTTTGAATTTTCCCCCTGGAATACACTTGTTTGTTTGTTTGGTTGGTTGGTTGTTTTGTTTTTCAAGACAGGGTTTCTCTGTGTAGCCCTGGCTATCCTGGAACTCACTTCGTAGACGAGGCTGGCTTCAAATTCATTATCTTTTTGCCTCTGTCTCCCAAGCGTTGGGGTTAAAGTGTGTACCACCATGCTCATCTTCAAGATACATTTTTAATGCCAGAATAACTTCTCAAGCACATGGGGGGAAGGGGAAGTGAACTGAATGGGGTATTGGGGCTCCCATCGTAAGGACTGGAGATACAAACTGAGATCTGCACAGATCCTCTGCAGGAAATTGTATTTGGGCCTTGAAAGGGAAACATCTACAGTGGTTTAAGGGTTTCTCAATCTGATCTGTGTCTAGGTTGCTGTTTGACCTTGAGCAATCCTCTGAGCCCTTCTAGGTTATGATGTCATTGATTTATCCTTGATTTATTTATTTGAGACTCAAAACAGCATGCTGAGAACCTTCCCTGCCTCGCTTCTGTCTGCATGCACGGGCAGGTAGTGGGAACCTTGGAAGGCAGTGGGGATGCTGTGGAGTTAGCCTCCATCTCAACTGCTAGGGAGCTTCTGGGTCATAGCCTTGGCTCTGCCCCTGACTCTTTGTGCTTGAGCTTGGCCTGAAGGTACCCATTGTCTGGTGGTGCAGCCTGTGTCAGGATCCTGAGACTGAAGCCATCCCAGCTGTCTCCAGGCGACACCCCCTAGGGCTGTCTCTGAACTGGGGGTATCCTGGTATAGATAGCTTTTGCCAGCAGAATCTAGAATGGGTTTGGAGAAGGAAGTCAACCTTCCTGATCTGGCCGCCTCTCTCTGTCCTTTTATCTTCGCACTAGGTCCAGATGGTGTTACCTAGCAACTTGCTTAGGGAAAATCCAGGTAACATGGACCCCCAGGCCCCTTCCTGCCCAGGTACATAAATTGCTACAGTAATACTGCTTGACATCAGAGAAGTCCCAAACATCTGACCATCTCTTAGAGTATAGCTTCTTCTGCTTCCTTCTATCCTCACAGAGTGGATGGAGTTACCCTGGTCTCCGTCTCCCTGGTGTTCTCTGCCTGTCCTTGTACTTCAGGACTCTGACCTGGACATTTTTCTCACTCCATACTTTCTTCCTGGTCAGCTCTTACTGACTCCTGTATCTTCAGCTACCAGCTGACCATTCCCAAATGTGCGTCTCACATCACTCGGATCTGTATACTGGCATCAGGGTTTTGTGTCCTAATCTTTGTGAACACTCCTGTTTGAACACTTTGCCTAATGCTGAGCTTCACCTCTTGTCAAAGCGCTCCCATTCCTGTCTGCCTTCTCTGTGTCTCAGTGACTCCAGGGTCATCCTCTGGACTCGGCTAGCCATCGTGTCCTGCCTGTCTCCCCTGTTAGCTCTAAAGTCTAATTCACTCCCATCCTGCTGCCGTCAGATGCATGAGTTGGGACTTGGAGGCAGCCAGTGGGAACTGGTACCCTGAAGAGCTGTCACTACCTTCCAAAGTCCTCTTTAACAGTGTTCCTGACATGGACACCCTTGTCCAGTATCCCCTGACACTATGTTCCTTTCTTAGGTCTGCTGTAATGAAGTACCACACACAGGTGGCTTTGAATGACAGAAGTTGCCACACAGTTATGGAGGTTAAAAGTCTGAAATCTAGGTGTCAGCTGGACTGTGCTCCCTCTGAACCTAGAGGACTTCTTCCCAGCCTCTTGCTGGCTTCTGGTCTGCTGGCAGCTTTCGCATTCCTTGGCTTGCAGCTGTACAGCTTGAGTGTTTACCTTTCTCTATACTTGGCATTGCCCCATGATGTCTCTGCCATGACACAGCTGTCTTGCAAGGACACAGGTCATACTGGATTAGGAGCACACGTCTAGTATACTTTTATCTGCAATGATGCTTTTTCCAAGCACCGCCACGTTTTCAGGCACAGGGGATAAGATGCCAGCATTATCTGTTTGCACACGTGCACAACAGCCTTGGTGTTGTTCCTAAGGAGCTGCCTACCTTATGTTTTGAGACTGGACCTCTTACTGGCTGGAGCTTACAAAGTAGAGTAGGCTGGCAGGCCAGTAAGTCCTTGGAATCCTCCTGTCTCCGTCTCCCCAGTACTGACATCACAAATATGCCAGCTTTTCTGACATGAGTTCTGGAGATCAAACTCCTGTCTTCATGATTGTACGACAGGAGCCATCTCCCCAGCCCTTAAACATGTCTTCGTAGGAGATTTCCAACCTATAACAATCTAGCCTGTGGGTCTCCAAAATTCATGTCACTGTCATACACAGAAAAGGAGTCTCTTAATCCAAACATTAACCCATGCCAGCATCAACTTCCAGCTCTACCAGAGGTGCTTCAGACTGTAACTTGAACTTTCTTGTGCTTCCTGCCCAGAGCTCTCCTGAAGATCTCTGACCTAATGTGCTCAGCATGAGCAGCATCAAAGCAGCCTTGGCCTCTTTTTTGATAGGAAGGCTTTGGTGGAAGGCGGGGAGATTGCCTTTCTCTCAAAGCTGGCGGGGCTGGGCAGTCATCTCTGATGGATCATCTTACCTCATGCCTCTAGGTACGTGAACACACTCCTGAAACTCATTCCGTTGGTGCTGGGACTGCAGGAGCAACTGCGGCAGGCAGTGCAGAATGGGGACATGGAGACCTCCCATGGCATCTGCCGCATTGCTGTGGCCCTGGGCGAGAACCACTCTCGGTAGGGAGTGGGGCAGCTGCTGGTGGGATGACAGAGCCTATTAAAGGTTCAACTTCTAGACCCTCGTTGGAGAGGTACAGTGAACTAACTCTCTGCCTCTACTCCTTACCTCCACCCCACAGGGCCTTGCTAGATCAAGTGGAACACTGGCAGAGCTTCCTGGCACTTGTCAACATGATCATGTTCTGCACAGGCATCCCTGGCCACTATCCTGTCAATGAGACCACCAGCTCCCTCACGCTCACCTTCTGGTACACACTGCAGGTATGTCTGTGTGACCATCAGGCGGACGGGACCTTCATGAAGGAGGGTGGGTCACGGGCTTCTGTGGCTGCTGGTGAAGCAGTAACTGTCTTCCCTGGCTCTCTCAGGATGACATTCTGTCCTTCGAGGCAGAGAAGCAGGCTGTGTACCAGCAGGTGTACCGGCCAGTCTACTTCCAGCTGGTGGATGTGCTTCTGCACAAGGCCCAGTTCCCCTCTGATGAGGAATATGGATTCTGGTCCTCAGATGAAAAGGAGCAGTTCCGAATCTACAGGTGATGGCAGCAGGCCAACCCCAATGAAGTAAGGGAAGAAGCCAGGCCTCCTGACTTCTAGGGTTCCTTTCTTTAGCCTTTAGGCAATTCTGCAGGGTCATGAGGGCCCTTCTGGCTTACTGCAAAGACCCAGGCAGTATAAAAAGCCTTCTTCTGCTTTTCAGGGTGGACATTTCGGACACACTCATGTATGTCTATGAGATGCTGGGGGCTGAGCTGCTTAGCAACCTCTATGACAAACTGGGCCGTTTGCTCACCAGCTCAGAGGAGCCCTACTCCTGGCAGGTACCTCCCAAACCTGATTCCCTCTGCCCTCCCGAACTTGCTGCATCCTTCTCCTAAGTCAAGCCAGTGGCATCTTCTTTCCCCAGCACACAGAAGCCCTGCTCTATGGCTTCCAGTCCATTGCAGAGACCATCGATGTCAACTACTCTGATGTGGTACCCGGGCTCATTGGCCTCATCCCACGGATCAGCATCAGCAACGTGCAGCTGGCAGATACCGTCATGTTCACCATTGGTGAGGCCTGGCGTAGCTCCATGACCACATTCTCAGAGCTAAAGCTCCCATCTCTAAGCATGGCTGGCCTGCTGGGTCCTGTCCAAATTGAGAGAGATACATCTTCCCCTACACAGTCAGCATTGCAGCCAACTATCTGTCTGGCAAGTGCCGGGATCTTTTCTGCAGTGCACTGAGCTTCATCTCAGTGATGCTAATCTGCTGTCAGTCAGTGGAGCAGCAGCGCTGGGCCTCCGTCGAGTGATCCCTTTCTGCTTTTCAGTGACGAGGCCCATGCTCAAACATCAATACCTTCATGCCCACACTGTCCTCCAAGCACTCTTCATGTACTGGAGCTGTAACTTAATCGTTGCTAAAGTCTTGACTGCCTCAGAGAGCCTTTTCTTTCCTCTTTCCTCTAGGAGCTCTGTCTGAATGGCTGGCTGACCACCCCGTCATGATCAACAGCGTTCTGCCCCTTGTGCTGCATGCCCTAGGCAATCCTGAGCTGTCTGTCTCATCAGTGTCGACCCTCAAAAAGATCTGCCGAGAGTGCAAGTATGACCTGCCGCCCTATGCTGCCAACATTGTAGCTGTCTCCCAGGTATGCAGGGGTCCCTGGTGGGGCTGGGCCTCACAGTGCCTCGCTCCACGCTGATCTGTTATTCTCTACCCCCAGGATGTGCTGATGAAGCAGATCCACAAGGTATGGCTCAAGCTTTCTAGGGGTCCCCTTGGGTTTTTGGTGGGGAATCGCTCACCCCTAGATGCTGCCTTCTCCTCCCCACTTACCTCTTATCTTTGTCCTTATAATCCTTCCCGAAAAGATCATTCTCCTTTCTACTCACGAGATGTGATCAGGATGGACCGTCCCTGTTTTCTGCCCCCACAGACTAGCCAGTGCATGTGGCTGATGCAGGCACTGGGCTTCCTGCTGTCAGCCCTGCAGGTAGAGGAGATCCTGAAGAATCTGCACTCACTCATCTCTCCCTACATCCAACAACTGGAGAAGCTGGCAGAAGAGATAGTGAGTGAGCTCTGGGGACGTGGGACAGCACTGGGACCCAGGGGCTTCTCTGTTGGCACAAGAGTGGGGATGTTAGAATTGCCACTCAGGTCCAGTGTTGAGCAGTTGGCCTCTAGGCTGGGCCTGGGAGATCTGGAGCTTGATTCGATTCTCCCCATAGCCTAATCCCTCCAACAAGCTGGCCATTGTCCACATCTTGGGGCTTCTTTCCAACCTCTTTACCACACTGGACGTCAGTCATCATGAAGATGATCACGAAGGCCCTGAGCTCCGGAAGCTGCCAGTGCCACAGGGACCCAACCCGGTAGGCGACATTTCTTTGCTCCTTTCCTGGTGGCAATGTGTTTGTCTCCCTCCAAGTCTGTGGGTAATGTTAGAATTGCTTCCTGACCCCACAGAGGTCATGTATTCTGTCCTTTGACCTTCCACCTTCTATGTGGCATGTCATTGCTTCACTTATCCCGTAGACAATGTTTTCTCTGTCCTCAGCCCGGTGGGGTGATGTCATTGAGGTTTATTTGCCCCCACCCCCCATGAACACTGACGTTATCCTTTGGTACCACTGAGCGGTATTATGAGCTCATGTTCAACCCGTTCTCTTTAGGGTCTCCTTCCTCATTCACTGTCCCCTGGAGGCACTCAGGATGCTCATGCGTGCACATGTTGCCACATTGAGAGGAAGTGCACAGAAAGATTCCTGCAGAGTGCAGTGATAAGCACTGTGATAACTTGGCATGGATTTGGGCTGACCTCTTTGCTGTTTTGGTTTTTGTTTTTCTTTTGAGACAGGGTCTTGATAAACAGCCCTGGCTGGCCTGGAAGAGCTCAGAGATCCTCCTGCCTCTGCCTCCCGAGTGCTAGGATCAATGGTGTTTGTAATTTGATAGTCTTGTTTTTGTGGCGTTAGAGATAGGACCTAGGGCCCTGGACATGCTAGGCAAGCATTCTGCCACCAATCCACATCCCCAGCCCTTGAGGTGACCTCTCCAGCTGTATGACATGGGACAAAGCTTCAGCTTCCATCTCAAAGCTGTGGCCACTGGGGTCTGCGGCTGCTCATTGCAGGATTGTTGGAGCAGAAGCAGAGAAGGCTTGAGTGAGATAGGTTGACAGACAGCAAAGTTCTATACAAATACCAGGGACTGCATTAGCCATTGACCTTACATGCCCTTGGTCATCTCCTGGAAAAAAGAAGCCAGGGACACCCTGGTCTCAGCTCAGCTCCACACCTTAGCCTCAGTTACCACTTGAGCTCTAGGCTAAGCCTGGGCCACCATGATCCCACAGAACCCCCCTTTTCTTCTATGGCAGTAATTGTCCTGCCCTCCCTATCTCCCAGGACGTCCACCTGCTCTCTGCTCTGCCATAAGCTGCCCGTATCTGCGCACCCCATGGGGCTCGCTACCCCAGGCTTATTTGGTGAGACAGCACCTCCTCCTCAGGGGCTAGCCCATTGCTTTGTTTTTTCTGAGCAGAAATGGATAGAGAGAGTGATTTCTGTTTTGTTTTGTTTGCAAAGCTGTCACAATTTTATCAAGAGCTAAGGATGTCTCTGCTTTATAGTTCTGAGTCTTCCTCTGACATGACCTACAGTGCAAGATACACTTCTCTTTCATTGTTGGGGGGTTCGGCACACCATTTCTTGCCCCAGGGGTCCTATGTTCCCAATCCCATGTGCAGTCGAGGGTAATGGGTTGAGCCCTTGTCTCCTGCCAGGCCCCGGGTAGCGGGTGGGTGGCAGTGGCGTCTGACTGGCGCCTGTGTCCTCAGGTGGTGGTCGTGCTGCAGCAGGTCTTCCAGCTCATCCAGAAGGTGCTGAGCAAGTGGCTGAGCGATGCCCAGGTGGTCGAGGTGAGCCCTGACCCTGTCCGCTTCCGCGCTGATTTTGGCCAAAAGGATTGCTTTCTTGCTGCTCTCTGCAGTGGTCTGGAGAGAATAAAGAGGGAAGACCGCAACACTGACAGGAACAGGTGTCTTCTGGGAAGGCACGCTCCCTCCCCGGACCACCACTGCTCCAGTAGCACAGAAGTGCTTGGTCAGAGGATAGTGACCGTAGGCCAAGTCGTAGATGTCTGCCGTAGTGTCAGAGACCTGGCTTTGGCTCCTAAATTGAGATTTTGGTTACTCTTACAGTCCTCTGAGAAGAAATGGTGGCGAAGTCAGTAGCGGGAATTCAGTGGCACAGTTTGAGCCCATGCTCCTTTGTGGAGAGTTTTTGCCCCTTCTTTTCAACCCAAGGAATAGGGTACTCACATTCTTTGGTTTGCAGTGCTTGGCTAGACTGCTGGGTAAAGGCCCTTTCTTAGGCCTCCCTCCCATGACCCTCTGACAGGGTCTGTCTGCTTTCTTCCTCAGGCCGTGTGTGCCATCTTTGAGAAGTCTGTTAAGACACTGCTGGATGACTTTGCCCCCATGGTGCCACAGCTCTGTGAGATGCTGGGTCGGATGTACAGCACCGTTCCCCAGGCCTCTGCTCTTGACCTCACTCGACAGGTAAGCCATCTGCTTTGGGCAGTAGGTGCTGTGGATGTCATCTTGGTAGAGACCTGTCCCTGGGTGGGAGTGTGTCAGGTGGCTGCATGGCTGGGGTCCCCACTGTGTTCAGGGATGTTGATCCATCCTGGTGAAGGGGCCTCAGCTCACCAGCCTCCCTGCTTTGTTGTAGCTGGTCCACATCTTTGCCCACGAGCCTGCCCACTTTCCCCCAATAGAGGCCCTCTTCCTGCTGGTGACCTCCGTCACACTCGCTCTCTTCCAACAAGGTAAGTGCCCAGCAGGGTCTCTCTACCACCACTGCCTCTGCTTCCCCCACTGGGGAGCCAAAGCTACCCCACTCTGTTCTCGATACCCTGGTCACAGGTGGGACTTGATGGGAAACCTGGGGGACGAAGCACAGTGCAATCGTTACCTACATACTTGACACTTCAGGGTGAAGTGGATAAAACGGCAAGTGGTGTCTTACAGCCTGCCTGCGTTCCAGGCCAGCCTGGATACCCCGGGAGCTGGGCTCAGACTCTGAGTGACTTGGGGCACTAGTCTGGCTCATTGCCTTTGGGATATTATAAGAAGTTGGAGGAGCATGGGCTTTGAAACCAGGTAGACTTAAGAGTCTAAGGCATAACCACCAAACTAGTTGTGTGACCTTGGGCAAGTCACATCCCTTCACTGAGCCTTGTTTCCATGTTAGCTCAGGGACTCCGGTTCCTTGGGTCCTGGCTTGGACTTTTGCATATGAAGTGCTCAAGTGCTGATTCCTCTTTTTGTGTTAAAGTTTAGTCTTTTCTGAGCCCAAAGTGCCTTCAGGGGTAGTCCCAGGCCCTCTTTCTGTGGCCTTCTGCCTAAGAAAGTTGGAAACTGGCCTTCAGGCTTCCTGTCTAACCTGGGTTTTAACCAGGCACAGAAGCAAGGCTACTCTGTCAGCCCCATGAGCCTAGTCTGGATTTGAGCTTTGAGGCCAAGCAGTGTCTGCTGGAGCCCAGAGTGCTTGTATCACACACATATGGTTAGTGTCTGGTCCCTTGTGGGCCGCAGAGCAGATCCAGACTGTCCTCCACTCCACCTCTCTACTCCTTGTGCCCCCTTTCTGAATGAGTCCCAGTGATCTTGGGTCTATTCATCCCTCAGTGGGTCCACTCCTCCTCCCCCTCTATGAGCCCTTTCTCAGTTTAGGCTCTGCCTCACTTAACACCATAAACTCCTCCATTCACAAGCACCCCTCTCTCCAACCCATCCAGCATCCAGCATACTGTACTTCATAAAACACTAATATGATCACTTTTCCTCTCTGGCCTAAAACCCTTTCAGATGCTCCTCATCGCCCTCTGGTTATTGTCACATTCCCACAGGACCAAGTTCTGGTGAATCTCTGAGGTTCTCTCCTGATGGGAGCAATTCAGCCACTCTGACTCTCACTCATTACCATGCCCTATTTGAACTCTGCGCACTGCTCCTCCAAATGGAAAGCGTATGCCCCTGACTGGAGTTGATGCCCTAGACAGAAGGCAGGCATTACTCCTCAGACAGGTGACTCTGAGATAGAACTGGGCACTTGCAGCTATGTGTGAAAACCCCACCATACTTACACTGCTGATATAGAGCACAGGCCACGGAATTAACAATCTCCATGTCTGTCTCTCTTCATGGAATGAACCCTCTAGGTCAGGGTCACATCTTCTCTACCACAGTTCTCCACTATATTCCTTGTGTCCAGAAGGAGGCCACTCTCAGACACTGGCGAATCAGGGAGGGCTCCCTGCCCCAGAACCTTTCTTCCACACTATCTGGCCCAAGCAGGAAGGGAACCGTACACTGACCACACTGTTCTAACAGTGGGGACACTGTTCTAATGGCACATCAGACCTTTCTAAGACCTAAGCAGCGTAGATTTCAGAGATAGAGGATCCGCCTCAGGTCGGGGTTTCTAGTAGCCTGGTGAAGAAGACAAAGGAGAGGTTATGTGTCACAGATGGGGAGACAGAGCACCCGTGGCTTACACAAGATCACACAGCTACTCAGTGGTCTCAGGCAGGTGCCTTTCTGCTGCATCCTACTGAGAGGGAAGAAGCCCAGGCAGGAGCAGCAGGTGCATGCCTTACTCTTCTTACTCCAGGAATGGTCAAAGCTGAGGCAGGGATGGCCAACATTGTTATTTGTCAGAGTCGTTGGTTGTCTTGTTGGGTAGGAGAGTCCCCATACCTGTTTTGCTATTCCAGTTTCAGTCTTTCTCAAGCCTTTGTCTTCCCGCTGGGTCATGCATGGGGCAACACAATGACTGTTTTCCCCTTATGGTGTGTCAGATCCTGGGAGCTGTCCTGAGCCCTGAGTTTGGCTGTCTCCCAAGTCTATGCCATGTGGAGGGACTTTGCTGGGATGGGGCTCTCTTTCACGCCTTATGATGCAGTTTATTCCCCTGGCCCTACCAATGGCTGGGCAGCCTTGTACACCCAGAGGCCTGCCCTGTCCAAGTAAGAGCACTTCAGTTTAAGCAAACAGAACTCTCATGGTGCTCACTGCATATTGGCATCAACCAAGACCAAGAGCCCTAAAGCCATCAAACTGAAAGGGACACTTAATCAAGATCTCATGCCCTGGACTTTTAGGGCTTTCAGCCAAGCCTCAAAATGAAGTGCCATGGACCAACCTACACCAGCTGTGCCCTCCACTTAGATGGTTGTGATAGAGAAGTATATACCAAGAGGCAGTGCAGGGTCACCCCAGCCAGTCAGTCACAGCAAGAGTGTGGAGACTGATCCCTAAGCTCTGTGGAATCTAGAATCGTTTGAGCACCAAGAGATCACTGCGGGGACTGGCTTGAGGTGGAACGGGGAGTAGGTGGCAGGCCCTGAGGGAGCTGGGGCAGGCCCGTCCTTCACTTTGCCGTCTCTTTCTGTTGGGCTTCTCCCAGTTCATGGTTTTTGTATGTTTTGTTTCTTTATCTTGCTTCCTGCTGCTCATGTGCCCCATGCTGCCTCCCGCAGGCTCTCAGTCCCACATAACTATATGAGGTTGAGTTGCTGTCTGTATAATTTTTTCTTAAGTTCCATCTTTATTATATTTTAGGGCCCAGGGACCATCCTGATATTGTTGATTCATTTATGCAACTCCTGGCACAGGTGTGTTTTAGTTTTATTCATTCACGTTCTGTTCTCTCTCTCTCTCTCTTTCTCTTATGTTGAAATTCAATTTAAGCCTATTTTTAGCTTTCTGTTGACAAATTTTTTTTCTGTTCAGTTGAATAGAGTTTCTTCATCTGTTTCCGTGGAAGTTGACAACCCAACATCCCCCTTTAGTGCCCCCTTCGCCTCACCTAGCTCAGTTACCTACAGAGACCAGACAGGCTGATCCTGAAGGGAGGGACAGGGAGGGGAGGGGGCGGTGACTGTGCCCCACAGTTCCTCTGTGACTGGCTTACCCAGAACTTTGAAGAGTAGGGTTAAAGTTGAAGGGCCTGGGCTTCATTGTCCCCGTGCTCCCGCCGGGGACTGCCTGCTTGAGTGCTCCCAGCTTGCTCCTAAGAGGTAGGCTGGGAGCACCTCCAAAGAGCAGAGTTCAAGGTGAAAGTGCACCGTGCAGTCCTGAGTGCATCTGGTGGAGAGATGCGGGTGGGCTCCAGGCTCCACTGTGAGACCTCGCTAGGATGTGTTTGTGTCTGGGATGTGCTCTCAAGTGTGTTGACCTTATTTCGTATGTTTGGAGTCTGGTTTTAGAAGGGAGCAGAAGTCATCTGGTATAAGCATGATGTGCATTGTGCTGGATGCTGAAATAGGTGTGAATTTGGTGTGGAGCGTGATGAGGGTGGCCCCTACATTGTATGTATGTTGATGTGTGGTATATAGACAGTTAATGGACATTGAATATGGCTATGTGTTGGCAGTCTGTGTGTGTGTGAACTGGAGAGGAGAGTAAGAATGTGTTGCGAGTTGTTGGTATGCCAACATTGGATGAACATGGCTTGGCAGGTGTGTGTCAGGCTATGGGCGGGTGGAGGTTAGTGTGGTGGGTTCTAGGTGAGAGAGTCCCTGTGGAGTGAAGGGTTCTGTGATTGGAGTTAATGGGCATCCGCTGAGTTTGTAGTAATGCTGTGACTCTGGTAGAATATGAGCACATGCAGTGGGTATGGTTCTTGCTCTCCTGGAGCCTACGGTCTGGTGGGGATGTGGGGAAAGGAGTGAAGAATGATGGTATTCTCGTCCTGGGTGGGTATGTGTGTGGGTATCTGTGGAGGAGTATCTTTGGGCAGGAGGCGGTCTCAGTGTATCTGTGTGTGTGTTGGGATGGTATACTTACAGGAGAGGGCTGTTTGTGTGTGGATGGTTCGGGATGGATGAGGGTGGGTGTGTAACGGTAATGACAGTATGCTGTAAATGCAGAAGAGCGTATGTGAAGGTATAAGGTGTGTAAGTAGAGCCTTTCAATTGAGGCGTATGTAGGAGTGTTTGCACTTATATAAATACGGGGGTATTCAAGTGGGTATTCATGAGGGGTTGGAAGGGTCTATGTGATGTGTGCTGGGGCAGTGTTTAAGGACTGCTGGAGTTGTGCCGAACGTCTTCTGTGACTCAAGGGTGTGCCAAGTCTGGTAGCACTCGGGGCAGGCCATCTGCCCCCATCCATCTGCTACCCCCATGGCAGCACTGGCTCCTAGGATGGGGGACGGCTGAGAAGGCCCTGGACAGAGAGCATCCTGGAGGACAGAAGGGATGAGGGATCCAGATCTTCTGTTCTACATTTTCTCTTCCTGAAGAGGAGTTGGGAGAAGAGGAAGGTGTGGGAGTGGGGATGCTGGGCTGGGTCTTCATGTCCAACTGCTAACTCTTCTTTCTGCTACCCTTCCACAAACCCAAGAGGGTCCACTTCTGTGATTCAAAACATAGACGATACCGGCTACCTGGAACCTTTGGGAGGGAAGAGGGGAAGCTGTTTGCTTAGGTAGTGACTGGGACCTGAACACTCGCACCTGTGCATTCAGATGTATCCCTGGGCAGCTCACTGAACTGAACTCTGGGGTGGTATGGGTTCCCCAGAGATCTGGGTGGCATATCCTGTACCTGTGATGCGTGAAGTTAGGAGTTTGGGTGGCAGGTGAGTGGGGGGATGGTCCTTGGAACTGGCTGGGGCTGGGCTTACCAGCTCCACCTCCTGCAGGCTTTGAAGCGGAAGCCAGATTTGTTCCAGTGTGAGCGATTGGATGTCAAAGCTGTGTTCCAGTGTGGTAAGTGGGGGTCAAGTGGAAAGGTGGGCCTGGGGTTTCCCTGCATCACTAGGCCCTGACTGACTTACCTCCACCTCTCCCACAGCTGTGCTGGCCCTCAAGTTCCCTGAGGCACCTACTGTCAAGGCCTCCTGTGGCTTCTTTGTGAGTCCCATGCTGACCCTTAACTCCTCCCCAGGCCCCGTACAGAGAGAGGGTAGGGCTGTGGTGTGCAGATCTTGTCCTGGGGAGAGGTGGGAAGGAGCTGGGGCTGACAGGCTTCTCACCTGCAGACTGAGCTGCTGCCTCGATGTGGGGAAATAGAATCTGTGGGGAAAGTGGTACAGGAAGATGGCCGTATGCTGCTCATAGCAGTGCTGGAGGTGAGCTGGAGTAAGTGGTTGGGTGTGGGGAGACCTTCACTGCTGAGGTAGCTGGTATTGTGTGTGGGGGTGAGGGGTGCTGTATCTTTGGTTTTCTAAGCTCTCTGACTGTCTCTCCCATGATTAAATGTCTGAACGTTGCTGTGAGGATCAGCTGGCACAGCTTGGCTGTGCATGTGTCCCAGAGAGCCTGTGATATGGCCTCCTTGCTACAGAGGAGACAGGCTCTGGTGCACTGAGAACCCCTCTTCCTCAGGCCATCGGGGGCCAGGCCTCCCGTAGCCTCATGGACTGTTTTGCTGACATCCTGTTCGCCCTGAACAAACACTGCTTCAGCCTCCTAAGCATGTGGATCAAGGAGGCTCTACAGCCACCTGGCTTTCCATCTGCCCGTCTCAGCCCGGAGCAGAAGGACACCTTCAGCCAGCAGATACTTCGGTGAGCAGAGCTGGCATGGGCCTGATCTGCGACGTGGATGTGACGGTGTTGGTAGACAAGGCTAATATGCTCTCCTTTCCCTCCTCCAGTGAGCGAGTGAACAAGAGACGGGTGAAGGAGATGGTGAAGGAATTTACACTGCTGTGCCGGGGGCTACATGGCACAGACTACACAGCTGACTACTGAGGGACACGTGTGTCCCACCTCACCCCTTCTTACCCCTTCCTGTTCCCAAAGAGTAAACCTGGACTCTTACTGCTGCCTTTGCCTCCTTTCTCCGTCCTCCATCGCCTACGTGGACCCAGGCCTGATGGAAAAATGGAAGGATGCTGGGAGCCAGGGTTTGGGTTAGAATAGTGGGACATAGGGAAGGTGTAGTAACAAATACCTTAAAACCCGGCCCTTGGGAGGCAAAGGATGATGGACCTGTGTAAATTCAAGGCCAGCCTGGTCTACACAGTGAGTTCCAGGATGTCCAGAGCTGAATTATGAGAACCTGTCTCAAACAAACAAGAATGGAGGGGACATAGCTCTCAACGTGGGTGCTATGGTTGGTCCAAGCTGCCTAGCCTGGAACCAAATGCTACCTGTTCTTGCTCCCAGGGTGAAAGGCTACAGAACAGCGTCATCAGCAACTCATATACACTCCTGTCAAGTTCATGCATACATTTAATCAGCAGCTCTGAGTACTAGGTCCCTAAGCCAAACAAAGGCTGGCCCCATCCATAGCTGCTGTACTCATAGCGGCTGTGAGGAGGAAGTTGCTTTTCTATTGAGAATATGTGCCTTCAGGATCCACGTGGGAAGAAATGGAATGGAGATTAGATTTCCAGGACGGGTGTGTGGTATGGTATTTTATTTTTATTTATGTTCATTTATGTTGAGTACACTTCAAGGGGACAGAGAGCTGGGCTGCAACCAGCGTACCACTTGCACCCTGATGAGGTGTTTTGGAACACATGAACTTGCACATGTCAAGGGGGCTGTAGAAAGTAAGGTGGAGTGAGAGGAACTGGAAGGCCTTTCACCCTTAGAGGAGGAGTAAGCTTTACCTAATAGTGCCTGTGTATCCCTAGCTGTCTTAGGACCGACCGTTAATGCAGATGCGTTCAGCCCGTCAGGACCATGGACAGCGCCCGGCAGTTTGACTCCTTCGTTTTCTCTCAGCCATATTTCTGTCTGCCCTGCCCTTCTGGTTACCCATCAGTAAAAATCAGAAGAGCAGAGCTGAGCTCTCCCCACTCCCATCCATACATAACATCTGAATCCACTTGATGGGTGGGGTAACTGCATCCCATCTGTTCGATGCCCAGCGTTTGGATTGATTCTTTCATTCTTTTTGATCCAGTGTCTTTCTGAGCCTGTTAGTAGCAACACTGTCTTCCACTTCATCAGTTATCCCGTCATCACCCACTCCTCAGTCCCAATTAAAAAAAAATCATGTGTATGTGTGTATGGCTGAATTTATGTCTGCGTACCATGTGAGCGTAGTTACCTGCAGGTATTAGGAGAGATTCCCTAGAACTGGAGTTACACATGGTTATGAGCTACCATGTGGGTGCTGGGAACTGAACCCAGTCTACTGCAAGAACAGCAAGTGCTCTTAGCCACTGAACCATTTTCCAGCCCCATCAGTCCCATTCTCACCGTCCTGATTTCTCAACTCTTCTTAGAGGATGCAGAGGTGCTCCACATTATTTCAGTCCTTCTTCCCTACTACATCATGTTAAGAGATGTTTTCTTCTCCCACTCCCCGTCATGACAAAAAGTAGTGTGGGAGAATGTAGGGTATGGCTGGGGATGTAGCTCAGCCATAGTCTTTGCCTATCAAGCAGATGGGTTCAGTCCAAAGGAGGTGGGGAGAGAGAATAAATGTGGGCTCTAAAGCCCAGTTTCTGAAACCAGCAGACATGGTTTTGTTTCCTTATCTATATGGGATAATTCTTGCTCCTAATGTCATGCCTGGTGAACTTAGCAAAGGCTCAGTGAGTGTTTGACAGACTGTGAGGGCAACAAAGACTATTCTGTAAAGTTAGTTGTGGGACAATCCTCTAGCAGACAAGGTAAAGGGCATAGAGACATTGCCTGGCAGTAAGTACCTACCTATAAATATTCAAACCCAAACAATGGGCACTGATTTGGAAATGATGCAGTACTGGGAGATCCAGCTTCGGTTACACAGCAAGATCCCGTCTCAAATTATGGGGGCTGTGAAATTGCTTGGTGGACTAGGGAACTTGCAGCCAACCCTGAAGACCTGAGTTGTATGTTCAAGGACCCCTGCTCTCACTGTATGCACACAATTATGCACGCGCGTGTACACACACACACACATACACACACACACACACACACACACACACACACACACGTACGTTTAAATGTGACTAGCAGATAGGGACCTGCTCACACTGAATTAGTGACTTAGAAGTGACGTCCCAGAGGGCACCAGCAGCAGGTACCCGGGAGGGAGCTCTAGACAGTGGAACCACAACACCCACAAGGCTTTGCGGCACTTCCTATTGGTCCCGAGTGCGAGGCTGGTGATTGGTTCTCTATGGGTAGTTGTTGAACCCGGAAGCAGTCTCCGTAGGTCCTTGTGTAGTGGAGAACCGGGAATTTGGAAGCGTACCTTGTGGATCCTAGGACCCGTGGACACGTTGGTCCCGATCCACAAAGCTGCTGTGACCTCGAGGACTTTGGAGGGCGCAGCTGCGTCTCGCCCCATCCAAGCTGCGCCCCATGGAGTCTACCTTCAGCAGTCCCGCGGAGGCGGCCCTGCAACGGGAGGCGGGCGTTCCAGGACAGTTCACCCCTCCTGAAGACCTGGACCGAGTGTACGAGCTGGAGCGAGTCACGAGATTTATCTGCGATTTAGGATGTCAGCGGGTGAGGACTGACTTAGAGAAGGGGGTCGGGGGATGGTGGCGGGCTCGCCTCTGGGCATGGGTTGCGGAGATTGGGGTTTTGAGTGCTATGTGGGGATTGGTGGGTTGAGAAAATCGGAGTCCGCCCGCGTCGCATGGGTCACCCACAACTCTGTGGGGCTGACTGTCCCTTTGGAAGTAGGAGCTTGGAAAATTTAGTGCTTCTTTTGCAGAGGTTCTTGATGGAGGAATGAGGTCGTCGCTAACTTTTGGCTTGTATTTACAGGTGGCCTTGCAGTTCCCGGACCAATTACTAGGAGATGCTGGAGCGGTGGCTGCCCGGCTGGAGGAAGTCACGGGATCTAAGATGTTCATTTTAGGGGACACAGCTTATGGCAGGTATGGGGTTTCCCTGCTCCCAGTGTCTGCCTCCAGTGACTGTTTGCAATAATGAGAAGCTCCCGATGCCAGCTTCCCTCACTGACAGTGAATTCCTAGCTTGGTGCCATTTTCTCCACTGGCCACATTTCCCATTGATGACAACTTTCTCCAGGTAGGGAGCATCTCTCACCAATGCTCTCTCCCCTGCAGCTGCTGTGTGGATGTGCTGGGCGCTGAGCAGGCTGGAGCTCAAGCCCTTGTACACTTTGGTCCTGCCTGCTTGAGTCCCCCAGCCTCCCTGCTGCCCATCACCTTTGTCCTTGGTCAGCGTCCTGTTGCTTTAGAGCTCTGTGCAAAGGCCTTTGAAGCCCAGAACCCAGATCCCACAGCACCGGTAGTACTGCTGAGTGAGCCAGCCTGTGCCCACGCCCTCGGTGAGAAATTATACCTGTGAGGGAGGGAGGGGTGGGCCCATGATTGCATGCCTTAATTTCCACTATTTAAGCCTCGGTTGGCCTAGCTTGTGGTCACATTCAGGCACCTGGGGATGAGGCATCTCTTACTTTGCCAGACTTCAACTCTGATGCCACCTTTTCCAGAGCCTTTGGCCACTCTCCTGCGTCCAAAGTACCAAGATCTGCTCATCTCCAGCCCAGCTCTTCCCTTGCCAGTGGGGTCCCCGAGCTCACAGCCTGAGTCACTGGAACGTTTTGGGCGACACTTCCCCCTGAACCCAGGGAGAAGTCTGGAAGAATATGGCGCCTTCTATGTGGGGGCTTCTCAAACAAGCTCTGACCCCAACCTTGATCCGGATCTGAACAGATTGCTCTTGGGGTGGACGCCAGGACGGCCCTTCTTCTCCTGTTGTCCAGACACAGGACAGACACAAGACCAGGGTGCCAAGGCTGGGAGACTAAGAGCTCGAAGACTGTATCTTGTAGAGAGGGCCAGAGATGCCCGTGTGGTAGGGCTGCTGGTGGGCACATTAGGTGTGGCTCAACACCTGGAGGCGCTGGCACACTTGCGGAAACTGACCGAAGCTGCTGGGAAACGTAGCTATGTGTTAGCCCTGGGGAAGCCCACACCTGCCAAGCTTGCCAACTTCCCCGAGATGGACGTCTTTGTGCTGTTAGCATGTCCTCTGGGAGTACTAGCCCCCCAGCCTTCGGGTGGCTTCTTCCGGCCTATATTGACACCATGTGAGTTGGAGGCCGCCTGCAACCCTGCCTGGCCCCCTCCAGGCCTGGCTCCCCACCTCACCCATTATGCAGAGCTGTTGCCTGGTGAGTGGCGGGGCTACATCTTGGCTTGAAGGTTGGGGCTTGGAACTGAGAAACTAGGATCACTTTCTTTCTCCTTCCATTTCAGGCTCTCCCTTCCATGTGCCACTCCCACCACCTGAGTCAGAGTTGTGGGACACCCCAGATGTGTCGCTCATTTCTGGGGAGCTCCGACCGCCACCTCCTTGGAAGTCGTCAGATGACACTAAGTGTTCTGCCCTAACTCCAAGGCCCCAGCTGGAGCTGGCCGAGAGCAGCCCTGCGGGTAAGCAAGCATTCAAGTACCTGCCCCCTGGTAGATTCTTGTCCAGGTCCAGCCCACACAGCTTGTTCTCTTTTCCTCTGTAGCTTCATTCCTTAGTTCCCGGAGCTGGCAGGGGCTGGAGCCCCGCTTGGGCCAGACACCAGTGAAAGAAGCTGTCCAAGGGAGACGAGGTATTGCCATTGCCTATGAAGATGAGGGAAGCAGCTGATCACCGTGTGAGGCCAGAGTCGCAGAGTGATGAGTCAGCTGGGGCTTGTTCTCCCTAAACCAGCTTCTCTTCTCACTGGGATACTTGATGCCTAGACAGAGGGAGTGTAGGTAGCTTCTCCCTGAGGAGCTGTCTAGCCTGTGCTGGTGCTGACTCAGCACATCAGTGCAGTAAATGCCTATACGACTGGTGGGCGGGGAGGGGGCTCAGGAAGGGGTCCCAGGGCTCTCCTGGACCCAACTGTCAGCAGTCCGGGACTGTGGCTGTCCCAGTTCCTGGTATACAGGAGTAGTTCTACCCTTGGTCAGGGGCAGGAATGGATGATCCAGACCATGGTTCTTCTACCTCAGCACTGTTAACAGTTCGGGTAGAATAATTCTTTATTTCAGAGGCTATTCTGTATAGAGAAGGATGTTTAGGTTCAGCTGACAGAAGCACCTCCCTTCCTCCCTCCCCGTCCCCCCAGCTAGGATAACGCAGATTATCTAGATGTTGGCAGATGTCATGTAACTGCTCCTGATTGAGAACCACTGGTCTAGACCTGCACTGTCCAAGACAGTATTCATTGGACACATGGCCTTTACCATTAAAGTGAATGAAAAACTGTTCCTAGGTTCCACTAATCACACTTCAAGCACTCACGTGGCTGGCTGCTTGTGGGACTTTAGAGGACAGTGCCTCCATGGCACAAAGTTCTATGAGACAGTGCTGGGCGACACTGACTCAGACTTGTTTCTTGGGGACATCAAAGAAACTGAAATAAACCGAATACTTTTTCTCCTCTTTGTCTTTATTCACAAAACAAAGCTTGGTTCTACACAGTTCCCATGGATGGATGTGTGAGTTACATATAACCAGATTACTGTCCTCAGAATGTGCTTGGAAGGAAATAGTGACCCCCAGAAGTATAATTGTGTGTGAAGGGAGCACAAGGGGCAGTTGGGTCTCATAGCAGGCTCCTGAAGGGAACTCGAGGCATCCCAAACAGAAGAGTCCTAAGCTAGATCTTGTGGAGAAAAAAATATTAGAATAAATGGAGTGAAAAGAACATTTAGGCCTGGGCTGGAGAGATGGCTCAGTGGTTAAGAGCACTGACTGTTTTTCCAGAGGTCCTGAGTTCAAGTCCCAGCAACCACATGGTGGCTCACAACCATCTGATCGGTGCCCTCTTCTGGTGTGTCTGAAGGCAGCTACAGTGTAATTATATATAATAAAGGAAAAAATTTAAAAAAAAAAAAAAAAAAAGCAAAAAAAAAAAAAATTGGGCCTAAACAAAGACTTCAGTCAACATGGTGGATGCTTCCACCAAAGTGGAATTGTTTGGGGCTGGAAGTGTATCTTGGTAGAGTGCTTGCTCTTGATAGAGTGTTGGTCCTAGGGTTTAATTCCCTGTGTGTGTGTGTGTGTGTGTGTGTTTATTGGATCCCAGAAGAAAACAAGATTTACTTAATGTCCACATTAGCCAAAGAATCTTATATTGGCACTATCCAGATCATGTAGTGCTCAGACTAATAGCAGAGGAGGCAGAACTGTAAACTGACATGGGAACTGGGTTAAAACAGCATCCATCATGTATTCTGTGTGCATGTTATGAGGACCCATCTGTATGCCAGATACTAGAAACAGAAGTGAGCACAACAGAAACCATCGTGCTTCCTCCTCCTGAAGAGAGCAGACAGAAACAAAACAATGTACTATATAAATCAAGTGGTGATAAGAACCCTGGGAAAGTAATTTATCAAGTAGTGATAAGAATTATGGGAAAACACAAATCTGGGAAACAAAAGGGATTGTTTAAAGGAGATTGGGATCGGAATATTAACCAGAATGGGTAAGAGAGTGGGGCAAGTGCAAGGGAGAACTATGACTGGTGAGGAATGGCTAGGAGCGGAGTCTATTAGGGGCCTAGCTTAGTTGTTTAGTGCTTGCCAGGTATACTTTAGAATTCTAAGGATCTCTCTTCTGTCCGAGTGACATAGGATCCACAGGGGATTTGAAAAGGAGAGTGAATGGCCTCATAAGACCACCTAGACACCATGGGCATTCACAGCTGGCACTCCACCTTACCTCTGGGTTAGGAAAGAATTTAGAATGACCTCCGATGACCGGCAGGCATTAGCTAGGCAGTGCGAAGACCACAAAATCCTGCTTCAAGCAGAGGGACTAGGTAGGACTAGAACAGACTGGAAAGATCTGCAGTGATTGGAGAATAAGCTGGAAGTCCAGTGGGAAGTTACGGAACGGGTAGCGCAGGTGGAGAGCCAGTACCTGTCGTGGAGAACGCCCGAAGAAACTACAACCACCACAGTGCTCCGCGGCATGACGTCTACCAGGGCCCGGCCTCAGGCAGCCAGCCACTGTGCGCGGGGGTCACGTGGAACCGGCGCATCACATGCGCCGGTCAGGTGGCGCTGCGGGGCGGGTCGACAGACTGCGGGGCGGACGGTGGACGCGGTTTTAGCTCAGGTTCCACCGATCCGACCCCTGCCGTCGCTGCTGCCATGACGGGGCTGGAGTTGCTCTACCTCGGGATTTTTGTGGCCTTCTGGGCCTGCATGATCGTCGTGGGTGAGCAGGGCCCAGGCCGGCCAAGGTGGCCTGCTGGTTGGGGCGGGGGGCAGGTGGCAGCCGGAGCCGCGACAGAGAAGGCCGGCCCTGAGCTGCGAGAGCCACACTGGCCCTTCCAGAGTCGCGACACCAGGTTCCTGGCCTCCTCTCGTCTGCGAGCCGCATATTTGGGCGCCCGGCTTCCTCTTTTTCCTCCTTGCCCTCCCCCCCATTCACAGCTTGTTGGGTAAACAGCAGTTCGGCCGGCAGGATCTGGCGCGGCCTGGACGCAGCGCCCGTTCCCTCCAGCCCGTGAAGGGGCTTGTCATTAAGACAGGTTACCTAGGGAGTGGCCCAAAAAAAAAAAAAAAAAAAAATGGAGGCCTGGGTGGAGGTGCCGTTTCGCTCCGGGACTCTTCGCTTGTCTAATTAGATGTAGGTGGCTGACAGTTTGACAGTTGGGGACTGTGTCTCGAAAGAGCAGCCCTTTAACGCCTTTCCTCATTGCTGCAGGAATCTGCTACACCATCTTTGACCTGGGCTTTCGCTTTGATGTGGCATGGTAAGGGAGGGCATGGAGAAGATTCTCCTAGGAGCCCCTCCTCTCGGCTGTACTCTGACCCCCCCCCCCAGCCCAGCTCTTCAGACACACGGACCTTTGGGAAATGTGGAATCTAGAGATGCAATGTCTGGGACTGGTGGGCCAGAGCTGGGTGGGAGCTGAGTTGCCCGTTCTTGACCACAGCTGAATCGTTTTCTTCCCTGTTTCCACCCCAGGTTCCTGACGGAAACTTCCCCCTTCATGTGGTCGAATCTGGGCATTGGCCTAGCAATTTCCCTGTCTGTGGTTGGAGCAGCCTGGTGAGTGTTGGAGCAGTGGGACGAGTGGGAGGTGCTGAGTCGGGGCAGGTGGCATCCACTGGGTTCTTACTCATCCTGGGGACAGCGACTACCTGGGCTCCTTTAATCAGTTCCTTATTCTTCCACCAGGGGAATCTATATTACCGGTTCTTCCATCATTGGGGGTGGGGTGAAAGCCCCCAGAATCAAGACCAAGAACTTGGTTAGGTAAGTGTAAAGGCTTTTGAATGTCAAAACTAGCTGTGATTGAGGTCTGATGACACACTGGCTTGTGGCCAGTCTCAGCGTAGCGTGTACGTGAGTCAAGGGAAGTTGGCTGGGGATTTTCTGAAGAAATGGCTGATTTCCCTTCTTACCTCTTTTCTCTACCCCTCCCCCAACATTTACCATTACTGTGGCCAGCATTATCTTCTGTGAAGCAGTGGCCATTTATGGCATCATCATGGCAATTGTCATCAGCAACATGGCAGAGGTAAGAGAAAATCCGCAGGGATTAGGCGTCCGTCCAAATGTCTCTGCTTTCCCTAAAGATTGGAGGGAAGAGAAGGTAGGTGTATTATGGGATGCCTTCTAACAACTTATTCTGCCCCTCACAGCCTTTCAGTGCTACTGACCCCAAGGCCATTGGCCATCGAAACTACCACGCAGGTAAGTGGGTAGCGTAGACTGGGTCTTGCCAGGGCTGGTGCTGTGGGATGTGGCAGCACCAAGTGAGTGGGAGAGGCCGGGCAGCACTACCTAACTACACAGTGAGACACCCCCACCACACGGACACGGCTGGGCTTAAGCACCTGCTCCCACGTCCCAGCTCCACGCTCCTCTCGGCTGCCTCATGTGCTCCCCAGGTTGTGGTGGGATTGGCCCTGGTAGCCCACCTTGGACCATCGGCCTCACTTGAGCTACTTTGTATCCTCCAGGCTACTCCATGTTTGGGGCTGGCCTCACAGTCGGTCTGTCCAACCTGTTCTGTGGAGTCTGCGTGGGCATCGTGGGCAGTGGGGCTGCCCTGGCCGACGCACAGAACCCCAGCCTCTTTGTAAAAATCCTCATCGTGGAGATCTTTGGCAGTGCCATTGGCCTCTTTGGGGTCATCGTCGCAATCCTTCAGGTGTGAATCCCCCTAGGGAGCTGTGGCCTCTTTTCCTTGGCCCTAGCCCTGCCTTACTCCTCTCAGAGGAACAGGAGTGCCTCCCTGCTTTACCAAGCCCCTTCCCATCTCTTGCCTGCCCCCAGCCCGTCTGCTGCTTTGTATGCACATCTCTCCTTTAGTCCCATCTCTTCCCTCTGCTGTCTCTGGAGATGTCGTCTTTGTGGCATTTCTCTCTCTCAGGGTCTGTGTTTGTATGTGTATGACATGCTTGTCAGCAGAACAGCATGTGTAAATTAGTATTTTGTCAGTGTGTGAGTTTGTGGCTGAAAGATTGGCCTGAAGGTCTAAACACGACTTAGGGTGCTTGGCTGGGTTGACTCTTGGGGACACTGACACTGTCCACAGGGGACTTCTCTTCTTTGTTGTGCAGCTGAACTCCTTTGTTACTGTCCATGTCTGTCTGTCATAGTGTGTCTGCCCTTGTATGCTCATCCATCTGTGGTCTGTCCACCCACACTGGCTTGCTGGTTCTGGTCTTGTCACTGGTTACTGTCCCTGCCTGATTTGTCCTGTTCTTCTTTTGCAGACCTCCAGAGTGAAGATGGGTGACTAGGTGACCTGTATGGGTGGGGCCGTGCCCCACTGTTATTTATTGCTGGTTTTCCTGGGACGGCTGGAGCTGTGTCCCTTAGCCTTTCTGGGGCTTGGTGTTCAGGGCCCTCCTGCACTCACCTCTTGCTGCCTGTTGACTTTGGAGGCATTGCAGTCCAGACTGAATCCCAGTGTGGGAAGTGGGCTACTGATGGTGACTGTGTACAGCTGTGCACCCATGCCCCCCCAACCCCCATCCAGCCCATCTTCCTAGTGTTTGTGAAATAAACTTGGTATTTGTCCCAGTCAGTGAGGTTTCTGTTGGACCCTTGCGACACCTTTCACAGAAGAAGGGAAGGGCCTGTGTACTTTCTCCAACCTCTTGTAACTTTCTATCTACACACCATGTCTGCTCTGGACAGTGCAGGCTCCTAGGTGGGAGGTCAGGGTGCTAGGCTAACTGTAATTAATGCTGGTGCCTCTTCGTTGAAGAGTCTGGGCTCTAAGATACTCCTAGCCCTATGCCCTTGGACCCCTGTGCACTAGATCCAAATTCACTACAGCTAATTCTCCTCCCTGGTGCTATACTCCTGAAACTCCCCACACCTGGCCCTTCCTGGAGCTCAGTTTTTTACTTTTCTTGATAGTCCTTTGTGAACACCTAACCCTTCCAGAAACCTCTTCTCTGGTCTTAAGTTCCTCGGGCCCTGTTCAGCTCCACCCATTCCTATACAATTCTTGATACCTCCCACCCCCATCTTACCCAACCTGCTTTTACCCGATAAACCCTTTTCAGTCAACACCTTTTAAGGGTCTTACCCAGCAGGCAGCCCTGGTTGGCTGACCTTGACTCATGCTCCCAGAAAACAGTTGGCAAGGCCCAACCCTCTGAATCGCTCACTATCCAGACCCCTCCCAACTACCTGAAGGGCCTAGCCATCCGGCTCCGGGGTCTCTTTCCATCCCTACCGCCAGCTGGTGAAGGAACCTGATGGATTCCCGCGCCCCTTCCTGAGTCTCCGGCATCCGCAAGCGCACCTCCCTGCTGGCTGGGCCGCGCAGGGCCAACGGCAGGGGCGGGCGGCGAGGCGGCGCGGCGCGGGCGCACTGAGGCGGGGGCGCGCGCGGGCGCGCTGGCCTGGCCTGCCCCCTCCGAGGAGCCGTAGCGCGGGAGGGAGGCGGCAGCGCAGTGGTCCGTCGGTCCGCCGGTCCGTGGGTCTGCCCGGCCCCGCCCTGCCTCCCGGGGCGGCTCGGCTCCATGGCCCGCGGCGGCGGCGGGAGGTGGCCCGGGAGCCTCCGGGACCGCTGACCGGGCGGTGGGGCCGGGCCATGGGGGACAGAGCGGTCCACAGCAGCTGGAGCCGGGATCCCTACCCGAGCTGGAGCGGCGCCCCCTGCTGAGCCCCGAGCGCTGCGTGAGAGGAGGGCGCGCGCGGCCCCCCACCCAGGGCCCCGACATTCCAGACCCGGCCCGGCTAGGGGGCCGCCCGCGCGCCGCCACAGATCCCAGTCCAGGACCCGGTGAGCGAGGCACCGGCGCTGCACCCCACCCTACCCCCATCCCGCTAGCCTCCTGGGCTCCGGCGTCCGCCCCCATCCGGCCTCCCTCATTGTCCTCGCTCGCCCCGGCCTTGTGTCTAGCAGAGGCGCTCGGCCCCGGCCCCACATCCACATACCCCACTGCATGCACCCCTCCCCAGGGCTCCACACCCACCTGTCCTCTGCTGCCTCCCCCGTCCCGGGGTGCCACGTGTTCAGCCTCCCAGCCCCGCCCAGACGCACCCCTCAGCTCGGTGGCTAGCCTGACCCAGAGCCCCTGCCCTGGAGGGAGGGGTGGGGATACTTGCACGTGGGTCTGGGTGTATGGCTAGGCTTGTATAAGTCCGAGCCACGGTTTGTTGATATATGTGGCTCATATGTTACTGTCACCCCAAGTGCCCCAAGTGTGTCTAGCTCTATATGTAGGTCTCTGTGTGTCCCTTGAGTGTGGATGCCTACTGCTGGCACTAAAGCAGTCTATGTGATTTCATGAATGTTTGAGATATTCTGCTCTCGGGAGCAGGTCCCGAAGTGTTTATTGACCTTTTGGAACTACAGGGGAGACCTGGTCCAAGCAAGGACACCCCTAACCCCCACCACCACCTCTGCCAGCCTATGAACTTGACTCCTCTGGGGTCCAAATGTACTTGGTTTCAGAAATCAGAATTAGCTCCGCTAAGCGGAGCTAGCTAGCCTGAGAGCTTAGGTGAGGGGCTCTCTATTGCTTGCCCCACAGTGTGCTTCCGCCCCTTGTTCAGTGGGAAGGACACTTTTAAACATCCTCTCCTTTTGGGGTGGGGGTGGGGTGCTCCTGACTGCTTAAAACCCCTTCTCAGCCTGGTCCTAGTTGACCAGGTCTGCTGGCTGTTGGGACCTTTGTGCCCAAACTGACCAAGGGTCTAAGTGACTTCCCACCATGGCCCTTGGAAGGACTAAACGAAGTCATAGTATAAAGTATCCCTACATGATAGGCACTCAGTAGGAGGTCCATTCTCCAAGCCATGTGTCCTGTGTTGAGGACTCTGGCTTGTGAGGGAGCTGGTCTCTGGGGCACAGGTGGAGCCTGTAGATAAAAGTGGTCCGGTGCTGAGGAGCAGTCCTGGGTAATGAGACTCACTCGTCCGTACTACTGTGGGTCTGACTCGTACAGTGAGGGTTTGTGTGCATGTTTAGGTGGCTTAGTGCTGGGGTGTGCCTAGGATAGCAGACACTGAGTCGCCAGCGGCTGCTGGAGTGTCTGCAGGTAGAATAGAAACAAGCCGGTGAGTGTATGAAAGGTAAGTGAGGCTGGAGAATCTGTGAAGGAGCAGCTGAGTAGGAAGCAGGTGGGTTCCATCGCCCGTCCTATCCTGACCTGTGGGATCTGTTTCTCTTCCCCTGTTCAGGCTGGCAGCCGGATGCTTGGTCCCATTGGGCGGGCCATTGGCCACCTGCGGGATGAGCAGACTGCTGGGGGGTACGCTGGAGCGGGTCTGTAAGGCTGTGCTCCTTCTCTGCCTGCTGCACTTCCTTGTGGCTGTCATCCTCTACTTTGACGTCTACGCCCAGCACCTGGCCTTTTTCAGCCGCTTCAGTACCCGAAGCCCAGCCCATGCCCTCTACCCTGCAGCCAGCAGCAGTACCAACTGCTCTCGGCCCAACACCACTGCTGCCAGCTCCGGGCTCCCTGAAGTGCCCAGTGCCAGGCCTGGCCCCACAGCTCCAGTCATTCCACCCTGTCCTGATGTGCCGCCTGGTCTTGGTGAGCCTGTAGAGTAGGGCCTACCTGTTGTAGGGGTGGGAAGAGGATCCTACCAATGTGACTGGGGAACTGGAGTGCTGAACCATGGGGGCACCAAGGCTCCAGGTCTATTGAAAGAGGGCAGTTCCTGGGGCTCTGTTGCCCACTCCCAGGTGGCTAGTGTCCCTGGATTCTGGCAAAGACCCTGACTCTTGACACTGTCCTGCCTGCAGTGGGCCGAGTGGTCATCGAATTCACCTCACCCATGCCTCTGGAACGGGTGCAGAGGGAGAACCCAGGAGTGCTCCTGGGCGGCCGCTATTCTCCACCTGACTGCACCCCAGCCCAAACGGTGGCAGTCATCATCCCCTTTAGACACCGGGAGCACCACCTACGCTATTGGCTCCACTATCTGCACCCCATGTTGAGGCGACAGCGGCTGCGCTACGGTGTCTATGTCATCAACCAGGTGCGTGATATGCAGTCCTTGGCGGCGCACTAGCCACGAAGGAACTCTCATGCACCTGTGGATGTGCCTGCTCAGGGACGCGGGATGTACACCCTTGTGCTTGTTGGTGTACACCGGGGGCTAGAGAAATCTGTGAGTCCCTGCCTACCCACCGGTGTGTGAGTCTACGTGGATATGGAGAGTGTATGTCCATCTGTGGACACGGGAAGGTTACGTGTGTGGAAGGGCTATGAACATATAAATGTTGGCATGCACTCTTGTGGTGTGTACATGGCTTGTTTTGACATCTCTTCGGGATATCAGGCATTGGGTCTTGGAGAAGACCTGATACATACCTTGACTGCCTCTGGGGAACTCAGGAGGAAGGGATATGGTTGCAACTGGAGTAAGGGCAGTGGGAACACAGAGGTTTGGTTCATCCCTGCCACTTAAAAGAGATGAGCAGGCAGTTGGGGCAGGAGAAGGAAGTGAACCTTCTACGAAGAGGACCCTAGGAGACCAGAGTTTAGCAGGAGAGTTCTTACGTTTAGGAACTATTGGCGAGGGGCGGAGTTCAGCCTTCAGGCTGGGTAGCAAAGGTTAGCTGGAGGAATCGGGGAAGGCCACATCAAGAAAAGCTTGAAAGGTGTGCTTGACAGTTGAAATCTAGCCTGAGTTGGTGGGGCGCCCGTGTTTGAAGTGGGGGTAACCTGTATATGTTGTGGCTACATGTGAAGAATAGAGGGAGGGGTTGCCAAGAGGCAGTGTGACCAATTAGGAAAGGATTACAGCAGCCAGAAAAGAGCTGGTGAACGTGCTCATGGGTGAGGCAGTTTATGGGATAAAGGGATACATCACTGTGAGAGAGGAGAGAGGTGTGGAAACAAAGCAAGGGTTTTAGTCTTGGCTGTTTGCTGTGTTCATGGCCACACCTGTGAGCGCGATGGGGACCAGAGGAACTAGGCCAAATGTGGAGGAGTGTGGCTTGGGTGCTCTCTTGTCTGGAGTGATACGGGCCTGAGAGAGGGAGAGGAAGGACCTAGTAGGGATTTCTCTGAGGAGAGAAGGGTCTGGAAACACTGGTATGTAGATAATTCTGTATTACACCGTTTTTATTGTGGTGGTGTGTGTGTGTGTGTGTGTGTGTGTGTGTGTGTGTGTGTGTGTGTGTGTGTGCATGCGCCAAACTGTGGCATATATGTATAGGTCAGAGGACAACTCTGTGGGTTCTCTCCTTCCCTGATTTACATGGGTTTTGGGTTTGACGTTCCTTGGATCAAATTGTCAGTCCTGTGTGGCAAATGCTTCATCAATTGAGCTGTCTCGTTAGCCCATAATTTAGAGACTGCTTTTTATAATTGTTTGGTTTTGTTTATACACACACATCACCACTGAACCCTTGTAAAGGTCACAGGACAACTCTGTGCACTGCTGGGGATCATACCCAGGTCATCAGGCTTCGGCCGGGGATACTGTACCTGCTGAACCAGCTCGCCAGCTAGAAGTTTCTTAAAATCCATAACATCTGACATGCCTGCAGAGCATGGACTATTGGGGCAGGGGCCAGCATTGAAGGGTTAGATGGAGAAAGGAAGGCAGCTACAGAGACCCAGAAGGTGGACCCAGAGAGTGTCAGGAGACCCTCCGGAGTAGATATCCTGGAAGCACAGCAGTCGGTGTCAGGAAGGAAGCGTGGCAGCTGTGTGAGCTCTGTGGGGGAGTGAGAGGGATGTGGACCAAGTATGTCCAGTGGATTTAGCAACACGGTGGGCCTAGTGAGAGCCATTTCAGGGGCATGGTGGGGGCGGAAGCAGATTGCAGTGGGTTGAAGAAGGAATCAGATTTGACAAAATAACTAATTGGAGACAACTCTTAAAAAAAAAATCTCTGCTGAGAAGGAATGGCAAAAGGTAAAGGAGGGAAGCTGTGTGTGTGTGTGTGTGTGTGTGTGTGTGTGTGTGTGTGTGTGTGTGTGTGTGTGTGTGTGTTTAGGTTGTTTGTTTCCCTCCAGAGAGAGAGAGAACTGAGCATGTTTGAGCTGTATGGGAAAGACAGAGGGCTCCTGGCTGGTGAGAGAGGCTAGAAGAATGATGATAAATAAGCCAGGAGAAAATGACCAATCCCTCTCAGGGCTGGTGGAGTTCCGTTCACTGCTCAGAGGAACAGTTCCCACCTCTCAGGCTTGCCTAGGGCCGGGAGGGGCCACTGTCTCCCCTGTCCTTGGGAGGCACCCACTCACAGGTGCCAGCTGCAGAAGCTTCTGTCTTTAGCACGGGTTGTAGCAGAAGCCGAGGGGCCAATTCTTGCCAGCCCTCCCCTCTCTGTCCAGAGTTGCCTGGGCCCGTATGACCAGGAGCTCCGCAGTCCTGTTTCTTCGGGGCCTGAGCTCACAGAGACGTGACTGCCAGTGGCCTGGTGCTCACCTTCTTTGTCGGAAAGACAAGATCATTCATCACGTTCCCACATCGTCTCCAGGGCTGCCCAGGGAGTTGAAAGTGGATCAACTCAGGCCAGAGGAGCTACGTCAGCACCGATCACTTAGGGCATTCCTCGTTTGTCTCACGTCACAACCGTAGGCTCAGCAGGGAGATAAACCAGGCTCCTGGTCACTAGACTTTCCACTGGCACACAGGAGGTGCACCTGGTACAAAGAGGAAAGTCACAGGGTGTGAATGAATGAATGAATGAATGAATGAATGAGTGAGATGAGATGAGCACTCTAAATAGTGGTTCAGTAAACATGGGTAAAATGGAGCCCCAGAGAGAAGGGGGTGGAATTGTATTGGGGCCTGGAGGTTTGTTTGGAAGTCAGCCTTCCCAGGTATGAGTTTTCTAGATGGGGGGGAAGCGCTTATCAACCCCAGTGTGTGGTATCCAAAAAGTCCAGCATGTTCTGTGGTGCCTAAGCAGTGTAATGTGGTTGGGCCATAGATTCTTACAATACCCAAGAGGAGACTGGAACCAAACTGTAAATGGGGGAGGTAGGGTGAGAAGCTGGACTTGATCCTGAGAATCTGAGGGAGTTGTGGAGGTGGGGGACAATGTGTGGGGCCCCTGGGATCACCATGGAATCTGAGTGGCAAGTACTTGTGGGTCAGGCCCCAGAACTAATCCATATCCATCCGCCCATCCACCAGCATGGCGAGGAGACCTTCAACCGAGCCAAGCTGCTCAACGTGGGCTTCCTAGAGGCACTGAAAGAGGATGCTACCTATGACTGCTTCATCTTCAGTGATGTGGACCTGGTCCCTATGGATGACCGCAATCTGTACCGTTGTGGTGACCAGCCCCGCCATTTCGCCATTGCCATGGACAAGTTTGGCTTCCGGTGAGACTCTCTTAGTGAGACTCAGACCTACCCACCCCCACTTCACCCAGGCCCTTAGTCCCAGCTTCAGTGTCCTTTGGCTCCTGGTTGGGATCCTTCTATGAAATGCAGGTCCTCCCTGGATCCTTGTTACACACGGTCCTTACACACCGTCTGTGATTCTGTATCTTGAATTCCCTTGCAATCCTAACACTGCTCTCCCGCGTCATAGGTTGCCCTATGCCAGCTACTTTGGAGGTGTGTCAGGCCTGAGCAAGGCCCAGTTTCTGAGGATTAATGGTTTTCCCAACGAGTACTGGGGCTGGGGCGGCGAGGACGATGACATCTTCAACCGGTAAGTAGACAGAGGCAGAGAGCAGGCTGGCCAGGGAGTGAGGAGGCACAGACTGCATGGGGCTCCTGACCCTTTCCAGTGCCTCAAAGTCTGCCTGCCTCCCATCCTAGGATCTCCCTGACTGGAATGAAGATCTCACGCCCAGACGTCCGGATAGGCCGCTACCGCATGATCAAGCACGACCGGGACAAACATAACGAGCCCAACCCTCAGAGGTGACCAGCGCCCCCACCCTGGGTGTCCCTGATCCCTAGATGTAACTTCCAGTATCCCAAATACTCTGACCCCATAGAGGAGGCCTCTGAGCATCCTTGGCCCCTGACAAGTGCTTTCTAGAGGCAACTGATCCTAGAAATGACCCTAATGTTCCTGACCCCCTGACCTCTAGAGGTGATTAGAATTTAAATTCCAGCCTGTGCTGTCATTACACAGGTACACTTCCATCAGTGCTCCCAAAGACTTCACTGAGGTGCTTTGCGTGATGATAGTGTCTATGCTAGCCATAGATTCTAGGAACCCAACAAAGGCATGCCAAGCACAGGAGGTGTGGGGAGGGAGGTTTGAGACAGTGCCAACCCCTCTGAGATCAGAACAACTAACTCCTTCTTAAAGAGATATGTATATGAGTATATATGAGTACACCATCTTTATGCACACCAGAAGAGGGCATCAGATCCCATTACAGATGGTTGTGAGCCACCATGCGGCTGCTGGGAATTTAACTCAGGACCTCTGGAAGAGTAGTTAGTGCTCTTAACCACTGACTGCGCTCCCCCGCCCCCACTCCCTGCCAACCCCTGTGTGAGTTGAGATAACCACATTAGGTATTCATGGCTGGGTGGGATAGGTCTGACAGGCATGAGCTTCCAGATGCATCCATGAATGGTGCCAAGCTTTCTGCACCCAGTCCCCGTCCTCCTCTCCCTCATGAGGTCTACACTAGGCAAGGAAAATAGTTATGTTATGGGTCATGGAAACAGGTGATCTCCTGGCAGAGGGATGAGGTAGTGGGAACATAAAAGTTACTCCTTTACTGAGATCTGCCTCACATTCCCTTGAGCATACACATTCACCAGTGCTGTATTGCCAGACTGATGGAGAAGACCAGAGTGGATGAAGGAACTTGTCTGTGTAAGAGTTGATTCTGAGCATGCCTGCTGTTACTGAAACCTTAAAGCTCTTTGGTTCTTAAACATCGAAGGCTAGGAGAGGAGCAGATAGTAGGGGCTTTAGTGCTGTGTAGCTAAGTACCAGGGGACTTTTTAACTTTTTTCCAAGAAGGCTTTGAGGCCCTTGGAAAATCTCTTAATGGGAAAGAGACACCATTGGATTTGTTTGGAGGTCTTACTCTCTGTGCTCAAGGAAGGTGAAGGAATGACCTAGCTGCTGGTGTATCCAGGAGGAACTTTGACCAAGCCTGAATTCATACAACTTGAGGGACTCTGGCAGGGGAGACTTCTATGTCTCTGACTTTTCTGCTCTAATCTCAGACAATAGGAATGGAGAGATGGATTGTGAACTGACAGGGTTGGAATTCAGAAGACCCCTAGGAAGCCAGGGAGCTAATAGAAAAGCAAGTGGCTTAGATGAAACCATGGTCAGCAGGGAAGGAATAGCAGGCAGATAAATCCAGGACCCTTGGTCTCATTCAGGCTTAACTAGTCATTGATTAGTGATGTCTGCTTGGGTGTGGATATGGCTAGACAGCATGAAATTACAGGGCTAAGTCCGGAAGATGATTCTAATACTGTACCTCAAACTTAAGAGTTATTCAGGGACCAGGCAGTGGTGGTGCATGCCTTTAATCCCAGCAGTTAGACTGGTAGTGAGGCAGAGTCAGGTGGATCTCTATGAGTTAAAGGCCAGCCTGGTCTACAGAGAGAGAGAGAGTTCTAGGATATCCAAGGCCACACAGAGGAACTCTGTCTTGAAAAACAAAATCAAAACAAAACATAAATTAGGATTCTTTCCTTACGCTGCATGTTGAGGTCATCAGCAAGGCACATCGAGACCACCCTCAAGGCATTTGAGCCTGTTTGCTGTCCCCTTCTCCATCTTTACCTTAGTCTGGTCTCTGTGACCTTGTCCTGGTGACTGCTAGGGTTTTCCTGCCTCTTCCTCACCATCCTACCCTTCTGCCGAAACTCAGTTAGGAATCCCTTGGTGTTGTCTTGCTCATGGAATATGAAGTACTCATTATGATGTACAGAGACCTGCCCATACATGCTCTAACTGACAAGCTAGACTGTTTTTTCCCTTTACCATGTGCTCTGACCTCTGCATGACACGTTTTTCCCTCTGCCTTCAGCTTAGTGTCACATCCTTCTCCCAAGGTAGTCAACCTCATACCTATACACTCTGATGTTTCTTTTGCCTCGTCTCCCTTAGAGAAGCAGACTTGACGTGAGAGGAAGGGCCTTGCATGTCCCATTCATGGCTGTGTCCCTGTTGCTCAGAGTTGTTCTGGCATCTGGGAGTGAAGATGGAAGGAAAGAGAAACAAGACGATAAGGGTTAGAGGAAAGATGACATGTCTCGGGGACAGAGTGCACTGAGGGTACATGTGAGATGCCACAATTACTAGAGTCGAGCCAGCAAGGTAGTCAGTGAGTACAGGGCAAGCCCGAGTCTCCAGAACCCACGTAAAGGTAGAGGGAAAGGCCCAGCTTCACAGGCCCCCAATAATACTAATAATAATACTAATAATAATTATATATATTAGAGGGCGGAACGGCGAGACCTGTGAGAGGTGGTTGTTACGCTTTCTGGCTGAAGGGGCTGAGGTCTCTATTTTGAGAGCAAAAAGAAGAGCAGTGGGCTTCTGTTGAGTTGTCCCTGAAGGGAGAGGATGGCCTGTGCCTTGCCTCAGAGATTCAGGATTGAGCAGACTGTTAGACTTGAGCTGAGCTCGTCTCCCTTCCTAGGTTTAATAAGATTCAAAACACAAAGATGAGCATGAAGTGGGACGGCATTGGATCCGTGCGGTACCGCGTCTTGGAAGTATCTCGGCAACCACTCTTCACCAACATCACAGTGGACATTGGGCAGCCCATGTCATGGCTCACTCAAGGCTGACACTAATGGACAAAGGCCCTCCATGCCCTTCTGGTATGGAAGGCTGCCTGCCAGAGGACTGACCTATAACCTGGCTGACAGCTGCTCTAGGGGTGTCCCCAAGACTGAGACTGTGAGCTGTTTTCTGAGTCTTAATAGCCAGCGCACCTAGAAGTTTCAGAACTCACTTTGAGGGGCGTTTGGGCAAGCCCCTTTTACGGCCCTCTCTGGGGTCAACCCTTCTTCCTGTCCTACTTTTCCCAGCCCAAACCTCCTCACTGTTAGGGTTGGGCCAGCCCCTGCACTGCCTCGCGGAGTGGCCTGAGCTAGGTCACTCCACCTCTCTGTGCCTCAGTTTCCCCACTCCCCTCGAGTCCCCTAGGGCCTGGAAAGGTGGGAGGTTTAACTAGGGGGCAATGTCTCTTCCAGGGGGAAATCTCAGATCTGGAGACCCCTCATGCTTCCAGGGGAGGGGAAACCTTTTTCATTCAACATTGTAGGGGGCAAGCTTTGGCAAGCCACCTACTGAGGAGCGCCCCCAGGAGGGGACCAGAAGGGGTGCTGTGTTGTTTCCTGGGATCATGGGGTTGGCCTTTGCATGGGGGACAGGTGGGCCTGGATCAGTCAATGGTTCTGGCCTCCCTCCCTTAGAGAGGAGGCAGGAGCCCCAGGGCCTGCTCTGTTTTTATGTTGCACAGAAACTTGTGTGGGTGCTTTAGTAAAAAACGTTAACGGAGCAGCTCCTTGTCTGTTTGTGAAAGGGATCTGGTTCCCTGAAGCTAGTTTGTGTTGTGGGAGGTGACCTGGCTAGGGGTCTTCTAGTGACTTAATAAATTTCCTAGCCCCGTCCTAGGGAGAAAGTTTATCTTGACACTGCTTTCAGACTAGTAGGGATAAGGAAATAGTGAACCAATGGGGCCAGATTTCTCAGCTCTTCTCCCTCAGAGGCAGAAAGGTGTCCTGGGATAAGCACAAGGTGCTCAGAACACTGAGGGCAGGGCAGGGCAGGGCCTCTTTCGAGGGCTGATCCCAGGGCGCGATGGTTTCCCAGGTGACCGACTCTTAGGAGGGGAGGGGCTAGGGCCCGATTCCCACAGCCAGGCTTCCCCAAGAAGAGGCCAGGGATCCCGCACCCTGAAGGGATTGCCCATAGTAGGCCACCAAAGGACAGCGCAATTCCTGTGTGGGGACATAGGCAGAAAGGGGTGGGGTATCGATGTCAGCGGCGGGGCTTGGTGGGCGTGGCTCTGGTCCAGAGCAACCAGGCGTCTCCCAGGAAATCTAGCACTCTGACCTGCGGGCGGTCCGGCCTGTAGGTCTGATCAGGGGACCACGACCCACCACGCAGGCCATGCCCGGGGACTCCCCAGCATTGTGGGAGCTGGTGGAGGAGCATGTTCCACTCCCGGAGCGGCCTGAAGTGAAGAGGATTCTGGGAGAGGCAGCAGTGGACCTGAGCCTGGAGTTGCGAGAGGAGGTGGGAGTCCGGTGGGTGGGGGCGGGTCACATTCCAGGCCTGCCCTGCAACTTGAGTGATTTCCCACCACCACCAGGTCAGGTCCCTAGCTCTATTTGGTGACCCCCTAACACCTTGTTCTCACTGCCCTCGCTCTCTTCTGTTTAGCTCCTCCCATCCCTTGACAACCCCCAGCCAAGACACACAGACCCATCCCCTCTGCCCCGTGGCAAGGTACCCCAGCTCTCCTTACAGGTGGCGATGCTAAAGGCGCTGCTCCAAGACATCCAGTCTTCTCAAGTCTCTGACTCTCCCTCCCTACTGGCACCACCCCCCCTCCTGAGGGACCTCATGCGCCAAGAACTCCGACAGTTGCTCCAAGGCCTCCGTCTTAAGGCTATCAGTGAGGGCAGGTGGGATTCTCAGCCATGGCCTCTTCGCCCGGACACCAGATGGGCTGCCCCTGATAAAGAGCCAGGGCGACCTTTCCTGGCGGTTTCCTGAAAGGAGGTCCTCAAGTCCCTTCATGCACACGCTTTCAGGGACCAGACCCAGATGTGGGCCCAGTATAGTCCCAGGGTCCTTCGCTTTGCCCTAGAGGAGCCCAGGTCTGAGTCAACACAACAGGATCCATTCCCGATGAGAGCTGGTGAGCCCAGGTAAAGAGGGGAGCTCTGTCCCTGAAGAAGATTCTACCCAACTGGGGCTGGACGCTGTTAGAGCCACTTGGGATAGGGCTCAGCACATGAGGGCTAAAGTCCTTAGGGGACACCCACCCAGCTTGGTGACAAGGATTAGTTTTCCAAGCTGATAAAAGGGAGCGTTTTTGCAGGCAAGGGGTGGGGGAACATGACAGGACAGGAGGCCATGTCCAGTGAACAGTTCTTTTCAGACCTAGCAGACGAGACTGAGGGCATGGGCTGGAGGTACATGAAGAGCTGAGAGGAAGTGACGAATGATAGTCTCAGTTGGGGACAGAGAGAGAAAAGAATGTCCTCGTGTTCATAAGTAGACTGTGTCAGTTTCTTATTCAAATCCCCCCCCCACAATCCTATAAGCTGAGCACTGTCCCCAGCTTTTCAGGTGAGACAGTGAACGCTCAAAAGGACAATTTCCCTGAGGTCACACAGTGAAGGTGGCAGACTACCAGGTGCAAGCCTGGGCTCTGGAACTATTATTGTCTGCACTGTTCTGTTGGCCTGTGTGAGAAAGACTAAAGTCTCTAGAAGTGGCATTTGTTCCCTGAAGGACTGGAATGAGCAGTACAGAGAGGGTGACGCTAACCTCACCCGTCAGCAGCTGCCCCAGGGACCTCACCGTCATCAAGGACCAACTGAATGTGTCTAACATTGACCAGGTTGTCAGACACCTGAGGTGAGACCTAGAGGCACCTGAGTGTATAGATTTGAGCGCAAGAAGACAGGAGTGGATCTTAAGGGGCTGGGACTGCCTTAAATGTAGATTTTTGTGTTTGTGTGTGGTGGGCAGTTACAATACCAGCAAGTAGCCAATTACAGGGATGGGAGGTGGGGGTCAGGGTCCTAGGATTTCAGCCTGTCAAAGGGGAGCCAAGCGAGGGTTATAAGCAGGCTATGATATGGGGCTAATGGGGTCAGGATACAGAAGAGGTTAGTGCTGTAGGGGTGTAAGCACTGGAGCGACTGGGAATGGTGGGGCTAGAAGTCTAAGACCAGGCAGCACCCAGAGGACAATGTAGCCTGAGGATGGAGGCGCTACCTCTGCTCTGGTGGTTCTAGAGGGCGGGGCCATTAGTGGGTTCAGCTGGGTAGGTCCTGCCTCACTAGCTCTGGCTGTTCATGCTCCTGTCTAGAAGCCTCCTGGAGGAGGAGTGTCACATGTTGCAGAAAGAGATCACTCACCTGCAGGTGAGCACAGCCCATAGCCTCCCCCCAGGTTCTTTGTTTAGCAGGGTCTGTGTTTGCGTGTCTGTATATATGTGCATCTCAAGGTTGTGGGTCCTGTGCCCATTTCTCCTACCAGGCCATGGCTGGCAGTTTTAGACTTGACAGCCCCAGGTCTCCCGCATCCTTTCACTAAAGTCTGAGTGAATGCCTAGTTGCCATCTTGCTAAGCCTGGCTTTCCACAGGCTATGCTCTCGTGATAGTTAGGCCAAGGGGCTCCATGGTCCTGAGCCCCATAACTAGGCCTCTTGGTCTCTAACTTTAGGCAGGGCCACTGAAACAGCTCTCTCCACAGCACTGTCTGGAAATGGAGCAGATGCAGGCTCACCAGCCCTCCAAGGAAGCCCTAATGCCCACCCTGGGAGGTAAGGACCCCAGGCGAGCCCCCAGGGTGCCCAGTCCCCTCCCTTTACCTCATACTGTACATACTACTGTATATACTCCAGAGGAGACCGGTGCTATCTCACCTGTGCCCTTCCACAGAGATAAAGGATCAGAAGAAGGCAATGGAACAGGAGCTACAGATCTCTCTGGGGCCTTCCTATACAGCTGCCAAGCACAGGTACACCAAACCACAGGGTGGGCAGTATAGACCGAAGCTCAGATCACGGTCACCTCACGTCTACCCATCCTGTGCAGGCAGAAGTCTTTGAGGCCATCCATTCCCGGCCCTAGACCCCTTCCTTGTCTCCATGGCTACATGCCTACACCTCCTTCGGAGCGCTGCCCCCACCCTCAAGGTCAGGCAAGCACCCGCCGCTGGGGCCGGCAACTTCGGTACAGCTATTGCAAAGAGACAGCTTCCACATCAGTTTCCAGTGCAGCATCCCAGGCACCGACCTGAAGGGCTGCTCACAAAACAGGCTTCTGCTTCTGCTGAGACTCGCCCATCTGTTGTTGCTTCCAGCTGCCACAGCTCCGTTTCTGCTCCATTCTCGGATGAGCTCACATGGCCCCGCCATCCCCCCACTCCCCCAAGCTGTGTGTTGATCTGGTCCCGGCCCCACCCCTTGTCGGGTCACTGCTTTCTAGAACGGAGTGTCAGGACACCTGTTCTAACTATCAAAGCCTTTGGCCCCTTCTCCTCCACACAAGCCTCCACAGAGGCTTGGAGGACAGAGGTCCCATCCCAGCTCAACTTTTGTCCCCTAGGGACCCAGACAAAGCACATCAGCAGCTCAGAGACAGGAATAGAAATTTCATTAAAACCTACGGACTTTAAAACCCGAGTGCTGCACGCTGGGCAGCGGCGGGCGGCACACCGTTATTGCTACAGAGGATTAGAAGGGGCTTGGCCAGGGCTGTCACTGCAGAGGGCACAGAGGACGGACACACGGACTGCAGGTCTTGGGAGAAGGTGCTCTGACTGCAGAGGGGGGACAGGCACGTGGGCTGGGGCCATTTGGCACATTGAATGGGGTTAGCACGTCTGGGAAGACTGGGCCTTCAACCTGGTGGAGGGTGGGCAAGGGAATGCTGTGCAGGGTCCCCTTCCCCAGGGCTCTGGGCTCAAGCTTTCTACAGATAAGTCCCCTTCTTTCCCTCCATAAACAAGTGCTTTGGGCAGGCTGCTGGGTCATGGCCTTTGCTGGCTGGGCCTGACAACCAGGATTGGAACAAAGGACAAGGGACCCTGGAGCAGCCAAGTGAGGTGCAGGCAGGCCTGGAAGACAGACTGGACCCAAGGCTGGGGCAGGGGGGTGGCAACCACAGGTAATACAATTTTTTAAAAAAATAATTACACAAATAAACAGGGCTAAGTGGTGCAGTCCAACAATAACACTGTACAGCCCCCGGGGCCCTCACCTTGTCCGGAGTAGGAAGATACAGATTTGCCTGGGCAAGAGGCTAGGGTCTGTTGTGGGGTCAGGAACACTGGTCATGAGGCTGGAGGGGAACAGGTGGGGTGTGGAAACAAAACCTCTTATCCCGTAGTGAAACAGCTCAGGGCAGAGCATGAGGGATAATGAAGCCTGGAAGGCCTCTGGGGACATGGCCTGAGACCTCCTCCAAAGTGCTTTGGACACTGCCGCCCCATGCCCCACCCCCACGCACCTTCCCCCCCACCCCCATCACTTTTCCACCCCCAGCTGCTGTCTTGGCATCCAAAGGATGTGTAAACACTGGGGACATGAGCAGTGGTGGCCAAGGTGACAGCAGGCACCCTGGCCAGGGCATGATGGGGCAGGCAGTCACACCGGTCCACCACCTCCTCAGTCTCTGTGGTAGGAGCAAGGGTTGGGTGGGGCTTCTCCCCTTGCAACAACTGTGCTCATATCCGGGAGTCCTGGAGGCGGCTGGAGCCGTTACTGCCCACAATGGGGATCTGGGCCTTGTCTGGGTGCAGTGGCTGAACCTCAAACCCATCTTCAGGAGAGGGGGTTGTAGTGGGGGCATAGCGCCCAGTCCGGTGCTCCAGGAGGGCAGGGCCCCAGTCTCTGCTTGGCTTTGTGGCATTTTTCAAACGCTGCAGGCAGGGGGCGCAGTGAAAAGTGTGTCAGGAGAGAACCTTTATGCTCGCTCTAAGTGTCCCCGTCCAGCCCATCTTTACTCCTCACCTGAAGAAGTGTGTCCCCATCTGTGCGGCAGAGCTGGAACAATGCGTACAATGGGATGCAGATGACAGACGACAAAGCCATGAGGAAGCCGATGGCCACAGCCCAGCCTGGGTACTGGTAGTGGTTGTAGGTGATTGGCCGGTACTGGATCACCGTGAAGATGAGAATGAACTACAGAGGGTAGAGAGGATGAGGTTGAGCAGAGCCCCTCCTGGACCGCAGGCTTGCCCTCCTCGCAGCAACCCCTCCTCTCCAGACTCCCAGGCCAACAAAAGGTGTTTGCTCGGGCACAGACAACTGTCCACACCTGTGTAAAAGAAGTAGGACCCCAGGGAAGGGCTGGGCATGGAGGCACCATAAACAGAAAGAGGTATGCTTTTGCCAGTCCTGAACTGGCAGAGGACAAGCAGGCTGCAGTCACCTTTGGAAAGCAGCCGGTCTCTCTCAGCCCTGTACTGCCTCGAGAGATAAGGACCATTTCCTAGTCTTAGGCTTCAGCTCTGCCTGATGACCAACCTGTTATCTTGCCAGCCACATCTCCCTGCCTTGGGTTTTCACCACACCCAGAACCGTCTTGCCTTCTCTGTTCATTCTGCAAACCACCCTCAGTATTCCTGTCAAGCCCTGGGCCACTGCCACCTCTCTCAGGAAGCCTGTCTGGATTTCCTGCCTCCTAAATGGCCTCCATGGCAGCTTGCATCTGTTTTCCTCAGAGCCCCCTCTGTCCTATTTTTGCATGGCCGGAGTGCCTGAGAATATTGCATTAACTCGGAGTCTAAGGTGCTTTAGATCTGTTTGAGCTGATTTGTACCAGGAGATGCTCGGATAGGGAAGGGGACTGAGGAGCAAGCCAGGTAAGGTCCTGCCTCACTGTGGCTGTGGTAACAAGTGGCAGTCAGCCTGGAGAGTGCCCAGAGGCTACAAATGCTGAGTGTCCAGTACTAGACTCTTTGGAAAGAGGTGGATGAGGCAAGCTAAGGATCTAAAACAGGATACTTGGCCAGGTGGCTCAGAAGCCACACCCAGAGGGCCTGTGGAAGGACTCAACATGCCTCTTGGCCTTTAGGGGCATCCTGGAGCTTAAGTTCCTCTGACTTTCCCCACACTGAACATAGGGCATCCCTCTAGGGCCCCATACACGTCGTGCACATGTTTACTGACCTAGTGGATTTTGTGTGTGTTTTTTGCCTTTTTTTTTTTGAGACAGGGTCTCACTTATGTCACTCCAGCTAATCTAAAAGTCTCTATGTAGACCAGGCTGGCCTCAAATTCAGATATTGGCTTGCCTCTGCCTCCTCAGTGCTGTGATTAAATATGAGTGCCACCATACCTGGCTGAACAAAGCTGGATGTATGTGAGGATGAATTCCTTCACTGGAGTTATGGAAGAATGGGGTTTGTCAAGAAGAGCTTTCATAGGCCCATGAAGCCCCAAAGAGAAGTATGTCTACACAGCCTGAATTCCTTACCTTAAGGTACCTCCAAGACCAGCTTTCCCGTCACTGCCTGCTTCATTCAATCTCTCTGCCTAGAGAATCCACAGGACCCAGGCCAAGGCCCTTGATAGCTAACCCCAGGTACTAGAGTGCAGCCTCCCAACCCTCAGGAGAGAGTCCTGGTTCTGGGCCAATGCCACACCCCCAGAAGGCACGGTGCTGGGCAGTGGTTCCAGCCCTCTCTGGCCTCTCAGCCTTGAAAGGAGACTTCCGCTCCTCCTGTTTCAATGCTGGGCCTGTGGCCAGAACTGTTGTCTGTGCCAGGCCCAGGAACATCCCACACCCCATGTGGCAGAGGCTTCGGGCCTCCGGGGACCATTTTTCAGAAACATGAGCCAGTGTGGAAGTCTGGTATAGAGTGTTCCACAATTCTGAGGAACTGAGCAAGACACAGGTAGCTCTGGGCACTGCCTTGCCACTGAGTGAACCCTCTGACCCTCTTCTCATACAGTGACTGAGAGGACCCTCTGACCCTCTTCTCATAGAGTGACTATTATGCTATTAACCACCCCCACCCTCATTTCAAACAGAAGCAGCAAAATGAGCCTGTTTTAGCCCACAGGCCGTTCCCCCATAGCATGGTTTCCAGTGGCACACTGGCCTGCAGCAGGGTTCTTGCCCCTTATTGAGTGTGCTATGGTGGGCTTACTTAGCATCCCTGTGCCTTAGAGGGGGGAGAATGGTGATAATCCAGAGAAGTGTTGCTTAAGTTAACAAACACATGAATGGTGGTGGAAGGACCAGCTCCCTGCCTTACAGGAGTGCAGTGTTCTGATTGGTCCCCTGATGCTTGGCGTTCAAAGAAATGGGGGTGCTCCCTTCAAAGCCATCCAACCTCCCAGCCTTTGGGGGCTTAGGAAGTGGCCCCTATCACAGAGCCGAACTGACTCCTAGCCCTGCACCCACAGGTCCTTGGGGTTACGAGGAACACTGCCACGTTCCCATGTGTCTCCCTGCTTAGGGACAGCCTCCAAGGGGGGCCTAGGTAAGAAGAGTAAGGTAGACATTGATACTGATATCAATGACTCCCGAGGCCCCTGGGAGGCGGCAGCCGGGCAGTAATGCCAGGGAGCGAGGCTGTGTCCCTGACGCTGCAGTTCTGAGCATGCGTCATTGCTTCAGGCAAACAAAGGACTCAATCTCCCCTTCCAGACCCAAGGCCAGGCCCCGGCCCCTCTGAGCGTGCACACATCTGACTAACCGGGCCTCTCAGATGCCCAAAGCCAGAGCTACCTGGGAGGGAGGGCCCCCGAGGAACTTACAAAGATGATAGTGGGGGAGACGAAACGCCAACAGATCTGGAAGAAGAGAGGCGGTGGGAACCCCAGCATCATCTGAATGTCCTGGAAGTAATTCCGGTGCCCTGGAGAGACGGGGACGGGGTAGCATCGGCAGCTCAGGAGAACAGAGTGGGCCAGTCCAAGCCAGGGACACGGAAGGGCATGGGAGGTAGCACTCACCATAGATATACATGATGGACACGCACATGATGCAGGAGATGACAACCAAGGAGAAGCTGGCTGCGTAGTTGTCCATCAGCAGCAGCCAGTAGATGCCCGCCTGTGGGCCAGAGGACGGGTGAGCCAGGGTGCCATAGACCAGTGCAGCCCTACCCCCTCCCCACGGCTCCATTCTTACCTGGCTGGTAAGAGGGATACCCAGCAAGAAGCCAGCCACAGCCACACCCAAGGTCACGTAGGTCTTCTTCTGCAGAATCCACTCATTCCCCACCTCATCCACAATGGCAGTGACTAGGGTCTCCAGGAGGCAGAACTACAGCCACAGCAATCAGAATACAGGCCTGCGCTCTGTCCCAGTTCCTCCTGCCCAAGCTGCCAGCCATACAGCCCTCCCCAACCCCAACGCACACGCACACCATACCTGAGTACCGAGTCCCAGCAGGATGAGCATGAAGAAAAACAGCAAGGACCAGAGCGGGGAGATGGGAAGCAGTGTGAGAGCCTCGGGGTAAGCCACGAAAGCTAGCCCGGGCCCGTGGTCTGCCACCCGAGACACATCCACACCCAGGTGATTGGCCATGAAGCCTAGGATAGAGAAGATGACGAAGCCAGCATAGACGCTGGTAGCACAATTGGTGATGCTGATGATGACGCTGTCCCTGAGGGAGAGGAAACAGGAGTTTAGGAGACGTGGCTTGCTTCCCTTTCCTCAATTGAGGCCAAGAGAAGGCACGGCGATCAGATTTTCTAGAAAGAAAGGTGCCCCTAACTCCCTTTCTACCTGTTCTGGGTCTTTTAAAGTGAGTCCAGGGTTCCTGAACCCCTCATCCACCCATCCCCCACTCTGGCCGGTGCTTTGCTCTCCTCACACTTGAGATACAAGATTCTCAAGACTTCAAGGTCATGAGTGCACAGGAGGTCACTAGGAGGCAGCCAGCTGCACTGGAGCCCAGTGGCCATGTGGACAGAGGGTCAGGCTGTGGAGAGGATGGGAAAGGGGGAAGCCTCCAGGCCAGCAGGGGGCGCCTGCTCACCGGTAGCAGTTGTTGTGGAATTTGTTGTAGGATGCCATGGTGATGAGGCCACCCCATGCACAGCCCAGGGAATAGAAGATCTGAGAGGCTGCATCCCCCCACACCTGCAGAGAGGATGGTCAGTGAGCCGCTGCAGGCAGATGCTGGATGCACCTGCCCCGGTCCCTTTAGGGGGTCAACCCCCCACATCCCACCTTGGCCTCCAGGATCTTGTCCCACTTTGGGGTCAGGTAGTACATGATACCCGTGAAGGCTCCTTCCAGGGTCACTCCACGAACAAACAGAATGGTCAGCACCACATAGGGAAATGTGGCCGTGAAGTACACCACCTGGGACAAGACAGGCTCCATGGATTCCCCTAGAGCCCTTTCCAACCCCCAGAACTACCTCCCTAACCCCAGCAACCCAGGGAGGAGAGGCAGGGTGGGAACAAACCCGGCCTGGGAAGGGTACTTGCTTTCCCTGAAGACTTGACTCCTCGAATGAGGCAGAGGAAGACAACCACCCAGGAGACGCCGAGGCAGCCTAGGAGAGGAAGCCGCACTTCTCCAAAGTTTCCAATGTCATCCGACAGCTTCAGCACGTACAGCCTGGGGATGGGGAAGTGACTGTCACTGAGGACCAGCCTCTGATGCCCAGCAACCAACTCTCAAAATCTGTGACCCATGCTGCAAGATCCCAGAAGCTTGCTTGCGGGAGAATGGAAGCTGCTTTGAGGACTCTGGCCTTCTGCCCTGCAGGCTGTCCTGGGACCCTCAAGGACTCTGAGAGATTAAGTCAAGTTTGAGCTAGTCGTCTCTCCTGCAGCAGGAAGACTCCAGTCTCTGGTGGAGCCTAGCTTAGGTCCTTTCGCGTGCAGTCCACGGTAGGCATGCCCGCTCGTCTCGTCATATCAAAAGCACACCCTCCAGGGAGCCTTTAGAGAGAGGTTCACCCTGACAGTCTGCTCCAGCTCTGCCAGCGAACTATGTAGGCACCAAAGTTGATGATGCCATTCTAACTCCTCCCCACGTGGGCGTGGCTCCACCTGGCGCCCTCAGCCAGGTGGGCTGTGCTTATTAATCACATACTTAGCGTGCCAGACCCTAGAATGGCACTGGACAGAAGGCTTCTTCCTGCCCTTGTGGAAGAAAGCAAGTTGATCTGCTGTGGGTGAGAGGGACACCGAAGAGCGGACGAGACACAGAAGGGAGAGCCAGGATGAAAGACTTCCCTGGAGGGATGAGGCTGGGATTAGTGGGTGAGCATGTGGGTGAAGGGATAGTGGGCAGAGCGTCGGGGCAGGGGGCCAGGAGCTAGCACGGCCAGCCTGGGCATGCTGGTTAGCTCGAGCAGGAAGAGAAGATAGCCAGGATAGAAGGGCAGCGGACAGGAAGGGGCCTCGTTCTAAGAGGTTGTGAAAGCGAAGCTAAAGAACTTGTCAGTTTCCTCCTGAGGGCAATGGGATAGCTTGGAGGCTTTTGTTGGCTGGCTTTGGGACAGTCAGGCTTCTCTATGGCTCCAAGTCTTGCAGTGGCTCTCAGAACCCTTACACTGGCTACAGGCCCTAGAGGATCCAATGTCCCCAGACCTGCCATATCTCCGATCTCTCATGCTCCTCCCCTTTGCTCAGTTTTACCTGAACTGACGGGACATGGTTTTTCTCAAACGTGTTAGCATGCCCCAGAGCCTTTGTACATGCTACCATCTCTGGAGTAGCTTCTTTTCCCCGTAGGGAGCTATGTGCACATAAGGCCTTGGGCCACCTTGAGATTTTTTTTCACATGTGTACAACAGGCCAGGTTTTACACTATATCCCTGTATAGGATACAGCTGGCCTTGTCTGTGTGACCCCCACTTCCTCCAGTCTTTTACTCAGAAGGCCATTTCGTGACGATAGCATAAAATGCAGCTTTCACCCCAGCCCAGCGTGCCTCCCCCTTCCCCGAGTTCCTTGACAGCAGACACATCCATCTCTCGTTTCATGTTTTGCTATTGGTGGTCTGATTGCTTTATGTGAGGCAAGGGCTCGTGTCATGTCACCCAGGCTGGTCTTGAACTGTAGTTGAGGATGACTTTGAACTTAGGATCCCACCACTTCCTCTGCTTGAATGCTGGGGTTACAGGTATGTACCAGCTTGCCAGATTGTATGAGGTACTGAGGATCGACCCAAGGGCTTCATGCATGTGAGGAGGGCACTCTACCAACTGAGCTGCAACCGCCGCCCTTTTTATGGCTTTTGTCTGCGGTCCTGATCTCAGGAGTTTCTGCTCGCTTTGTTCCTGGCTGTACTTCCCCAGTGCCTGCCACGGACAGAGTCAGTATTTGATCTTGAGTGAGTGGACACTGTGGCAAATGGGTTGGGAGGCGGAAAGGAGGGGGCCCCATAAACGCTCGAGGATAAGAGTGAGAAGGAGGCAAGGAAGATACTCTCCGGCCTCAGTTTCTTCATCTGCAAATAGGATCACAACTCCAGCCCGGGACTCGGGGAATAACTATGTAAAACAGGCTCCTTTCTTTCCTATGTAAAGGTCCCATTTGGAGGCTCCTCCCGCCCTCTGCCCCCCCTCCCCTGCTCAGCAGCCTTCGGTATGCCCACATCAGCTCTCAAACCTCATGCAGGTGTGTTTAATAACTGTGGATCTTCAGGGAACGACGTTAGAGCTGGAACTTGGTGTTTGCCTGACCTGCCTGCCTGACCACCCAAGTGTACTTAACCTGCCTCCTTTTGGCTTCCTATCTTCCTCCCAGCCCACCCTTAACAGCATGGCCTGTAGAGGGTGCTGTCTGGCTCCTCCCCCTTCTGCCCAATTCTCCCAACTGTCAATATCTGAGGCTGACGTGACCCTCTCCTTGCTCAGTGACACAGGAATCAGCAGGCAGAGGGGTGAAGTCCAGGAGCCATAGGGTCACATTGACTTTGCTTTCCCGCCCTTTCCCTCTTCAGAGCACACGCGGAAAACAATACTACTGGGCAAGGCCATTCATAGCTGAAGGCAGTGGACTAGGGCTCCTGGCAATGTAGGCCAGGCCTGCCTGGGTGTTCCTATGTTAGACACCAGTGCTGGGGAGGTGAGACCTTCAGAATAACCACAGGTTCCCTCTGCTTCTACTGAATCACCTTTCCCAAGTGCCAACATTCAAGTCAAGAAAACCCTTTTCACTTAAAGGATTTAAAAAACAAACTCTGCCTAAGAACACGCGCTAAAATGGCAGTATTTGATGTTATTTTTATTGCACAAGCACAGCATTACTGTACTGGGACCGCAGAGCTTAGATGGTTAGCCTGGGAACCGAGGAATGAATTCTGGCTTTTATTTTAGGTTGCACCACATTTAGTTCTTGTTTTCCTTGGGACCATGTGCTTTTGAGATCAAACAATTAACCTCAGAGCGCTTGGAACGTGACTTATTTATAAGCTGGCTCTCGATGCATGCCCTCTCAAGAATCATTCTGCCTCCCCCACCCCCATCCTCCTTTTCCTTTACCGAGACTAGGTCCACTAGCTAGCACAGGTTGGCTTTTAAATTTATGACCCTCCTGCCTCAGCCTCCCACTAGCTGAGATTCCAGGCATGCCACCACAGTCACCTCTTTTCCTGCTTGATGCTTCTCCAGATACGAGTCTCAAAAAAGAAATTCTCCAAAAAAAGGGGGGGGGGGCTTTAATCTCAGCATTTAGGAGGCAGAGAGGCAAGAGAATCTCTGTGAGTTCAAAGCTAGCCTGGTTCTACATAAGGAGTTCGAAGGAAGCAGCCAGGGCTCTATAAGTCCTTATGTCAAAACCAAAACCAACCAAACAAAACCCTTAACTCCTTAACTCCTGACATCTGGAAATATGTAGCGGTTGTTCCCTTGAGTGGACAGTAACTGGCTTGGGGAGAGAGACCCCCTCATCTGGTTCTCCACAGATCCGGCCCCTTGAGCCCTTGCTGCTGCTGATCTGTTTTTTATGCCATGTTAGCACATTTCACCTCGGCAGCAATGAGGGAAGGAGTGTAGCCATCCAAATCTGAGGGGCGAACACCCGAGACTTTCAGGGAGACTTGGTGTCTCCCATAAACATACAGTGGGCCCGTGGCAGACTCAGGACTTGGGGTGTCAGCGTGACTATGAAGTTGGCATGAGATACCAGGGTAGGTGAGGGTGGGGCTGGGATCAGAGTCCACTGTGTCGGGTGCTGCTGGCTGCCACAGAGACTGTGGAGGCCGGTCATGAGCTTAGACTCAGTCGAGCACAGGAGAGTGTAAAGCAAGTCTGGGGAGAGGGCAAGCAGGGTGAGCAGGGGGAATGGCTGGAAACCTGACCTTCTAGATGCTCTCGCTTTAAAGACTGTCTGTCTGTCTGTCTATTTATTTTTGTTCAGGTGCTGGAGATCAAACCTGGGACCTCAAGCACTAGGCAAGCTCTACCAAGGAGCCACACCCCAGCCGTCCTCTTTCTTGTAGCCTGCTGTCTTCATTCATAAACTGCGAACCACTTTTCAAAGGAACACCTCGGACTAAGAACACTGGCAGAGCACCGCTGGCCTAGGACGGGACAAGAAGGCAGAGCCAGGGCGGGCCTGGTGCACGCAGCCCAGCCACCTCCACAACTATTTGGTTTCTTAACCTCAGATGTCCGTCTATAAATCTGAAAACAGAGCTAACAAGTCTTAATGAGAATTATCTAGTAGGTGGGTGAGCAGTGCGCCCTTCCTCCTCTAATCAGTGATGCCTGGGCAGCTCTATTCTCCTCTGGTGCTAGGGAATCCAACACAGGGCGGGCTGCAGACGGGCTAGCCAAATCTTCTGCCCACTGGCCCCTTCCGACCGTACTGCTCTCTTAAGGACCATTTCTCAGCCAGACCTGTTGATGCAGGCCTACAATCCTAGCTACTCTAGAGCTTGGGCAGGAGGATCACAAGTTCAAAATGAAAATGTAAAAAAGAAGGCTCAGGATAGAGCTGCGGGATAAGGCATTTGCCTAGCGTGCATGGCGGGGTAAGGCATTTGCCTAGCATGCATGGACGTGGGCATGGGACAATGTTCAATCACCAGAGTGTGTGTGTGTGTGTGTGTGTGTGTGTGTGTGTGTGTGTGTGTGTGTGTGTGTGTGTGTGTGTGTGTGTGTGTGGGGGTTGTCGGGGGTGGAGGGAGGAAGAATGTCTTTCCAGGTGTGTGTGTGTGTGTGTGTGTGTGTGTGTGTGTGTGTGTGTGTGTGTGTGTGTGTGTGTGTAGGGAGTTGTGTGGGGGGGGTGGTGGAAGAATGTCTTTCCAGGCTCCCCAGGAGGTGGCAGCAGGGAGCCACTGGGGGTAGGAACTAAGCTAGTTAGGTAGGCCTGGCCCAGCCAGCCCCAGGTGCAAAGCAGGGCCCAGCTGTCCCCTCAGTATGCCTGCCTCCCTAGGCAGATTCTCTGAGAGCTATTCCCCACTGATTTCACTGGCTAAAGTCTCCGGAGCTTTGCCCCAGAGGTAGGCAACACTGTAGCATCTGCCCGGGCTAAGACTGGAATGCAGGATTTGTGCTTTGGGGAGGTCCAGGGATGTCCATCTTCTGCCTTTCAGTCCTGGTCAAGCTGCCCAGTGTGCAGCACACCCACTGTGTTCATCTGACTGGGTGTGAGTTCTGTCTCTCTCTCTTCCCTATCTCCTCTCAGGGAGTGGCCCATCCCACAACTGAGTGGGATTTGCACTTTCAGGACTGGACTTAAGAGGACCTGCTACAACTACAGTGTGCCCAGGGCCATGTGCACCTCCCCTTTGGCCTCCCATCACATAGCAGAGAGAGCACCAAGCCTTTAGGCTGCCGTAGAAGCTGGTGCCATGTGACTAATGCCCTTCTTGTCTCTTTTCTCAGCGTCCCATCTGTTCGCAATCCCAGCCTCAAATTGCCTCCTTGTGGCTTCTGCCTACCTACTCGTGAATTCCTCCTAATTCCTCCTGACCCTCCTCTCCCATGTCTGGGCAGCTGTCATCAGCTCCCCGTGTCTCCATCTCTCAGAAGTCACCACCACCTCAGTGCCAGGGCACCCACTCCTAATATACTCAACTGTTTCCCCACAGACTACACTTTCTTGGGGCAGAGGCTCAGGACCATTTTATACCTGCCATGGGCACACAGATTACAGCAGATGCCACAGAGGCCTGCGGAATGAATAGATGAGCCCTGCCTCTCACATCCAGAGGTACTTTCCCCGGGACTCTCCAGTAAGATGTAGGAAGACTATTCCACCGTGCCTTCCTTCCCTCTGCCATTTGGGATAAGGTGATCCAGACAGACACCTCCAGTAGCTGCCTCCCTTCGGAGGGCCCAGAGACACTAGTCTCTTTGTCACCTCCGAACAGAATGGGTCCGGCTGTCCTGGCATCCCTGGCTTAGCGAATGTCCATGGATCCTTTTGTTCTACAGTACGGAGAGGAAGCTTAACTTGCGTTAGTTCTCTGTGAACACAGTGCCCCTTCAAGGCCACCTCAAAGCCCACACGGTCCGTCCATCCATGTGAGTCTCAATGGAGTAAGCTCCCTATCGCTTTGGGAATGGCCTCTGGTCCTCTGGGACCCTCCCTCAAGAGGCTCTCCATAACATGTTATCCCCCTTCGGCCTGGCTGGCCTCTGGAGACTTAAGATTTCCAGAGTCCTCCTCTACTGCTACTCTATAAGGACTCCCAGCTCACCTTCAAGTCTTCCACAGCCCTCTATATGTCGGCCCTTTCAACCCACCTCTAGCCCCTGGGTAGCAGACACACTACATGCAGATGATGAAGACGTGACTGCCGGGTGGGGATAGGAGGTCTAAGGGCTGCCCCCGACCCCCCACCCCCGGTGCCCTTACCTCCAGTACTCCTCACTGGGGCTGGTCCTTTGCAAGGTGTAGTTGAACAGGTGAGACAGGTTGCCAGACAGGGCAGTGGGCCGGGAGCCATTGGTGAGATTGGAAGCATCCAGCACACCGGCACAGTCGGGTGTGTTCCAGGGGTTATTGCAGTAAGCCCAGGGCAGCACGTGCGTCATGGACGAGAAGAAGTAGTAGAAGGCGATGCAGATGACCACGTTGTAGTAGATACCGATGTACGTGGACACCACCATCATACCATAGCCCACACCTGCGGGAAAAGTGCAGTAAGCACCACTGAGGGAGGACACAGCCCCGCTGACCTAGCTAAAGGTTAACAGTCCCTAAAGGCCCATGGGATGGAGACCTACAGATGGGAAGGTCCAGGCCTTGACAAGTTAGGGGAGGAAAGGAGTCTTGTGTATATGCACGGCAGGAGGCAAAGATGGGGGCCGAGTAAATACGAATGTGCTCCAGCCAGCATGTGTCCATGGCCCCAGCCATTGATGTTGAGCTTGGGGTCAGCCCGGAATCTCCACAGGGGATGCTCATGTTTGTACAGATGGATGAACCAGCCTCTGTGTGCGTGCACGCGCACCGGTGCGCACATGCCCCCACCAGAACCTCACCTTTGAACATGGGGCTGATCCTCCAGACCCCCAGGCAGCCCTGGCTTGCAAACTGACCGAAGGAGAGCTCCATGAAGAAGAGAGGAATCCCGCAGAAGATCAGCATGATGAAGTAGGGGAACATGAAGGCACCTGGCATGGAGGAGAGAGGTCAGGCTCAGGGTGGGCCTGAGGTATCCTTCCCTGGGTCCCCTTCTCCAAACCCATGGTAAAACCTTTGTGCTTCACTAGTGCTGGGACAGGAGCATGCCAGCACTGAGAAGCAGTCAGGGGCTGACACACACTCTGCCCTGTCTTTGAACTGAACAGAGGCTCCCAGGAAGTCTGCTCTGCAGAAAAATCCTGCCCCAGAACTGCCATGTTGGGGTAGGATTTGATGCTTTGACCAACTGATTTCACGCACGCACGCATGCACGCACGCACATACACACGCACATCACTGGGATCCTCAATTATCTCTGTACTATCTGAGGGGAGGCGGCTGAAGTTGGGGTGCTAAGACAGAAAACCCAGGAAATTCAAGTGGTTTGCTCTACTTCTAGCTTTCAAAGAGCAGGCTAGCCGATCAGGACCAGAGAAAAGGCTGCCAAGATCTGAGGGTGGTCTGCACCTTAGGCAGAATATGCCTAAGGGATGGGATGAACACCGGGGGGGCCAGAGGCCAGCTTCTTCCTGGTGTCTGTTCTGGGGAGATGGTGGCCCGAGCCCTGGTGGGTGGGCTTTACCCCACTGGGTGGTCCCTGCCCTGTGCCCACTGGGTACCTCCCCCGTTGCGATAGCAGAGGTATGGGAAACGCCACACATTGCCCAGGCCCACGGCATAGCCCACGCTCGTCAGTACAAACTCGATCTGGTTGCCCCAGTTGCCCCGTGTGAGGTTCTGGTCCTTCTTGGTGGCCTCGCTGGGCACAGCACCATTCTGTGGGGACAGGAAAGAAGCTACCATCAGTAAAGGCACTTTTGCCCCACGTCTGACCCTCTGAGTCTCCCCCAGTGGCTTTTCTTTGAACCTCCACGTCACCCCGCCACATTCCCTGGGGCTTCCTCTCTGCTGGCGGGAGTTGAGGGCTGGCCTGGCAGAAGAGAGGAGAGGTACAGCTGCCAAATGGTGCCCAGCTCTCGGCACTCTATGCCAGGTATACCAGCCCACCTGAGGAACTAGTAACAGCAGGAAGGGGACACTGAGGAGGGAGCCTGAGCAAGGGCCCCCTAACCCCTCTAAACCCTTGCCATTCCTCTCAGGCTAAGGACCCAGGAGCAGCTGAGCCTCATACCAAGCAGCCAAGTCAAGCTGGGCACAAAGGGGCCTGTGTCTGGACAGCTACCCCCCACCCGCCGCCTACCACATCGCCAGGCTAAGCACGCTGCCCATGGGCAGTCAGTGGCTAGACTGATCCCTAGTGAAGGCTTCTTCCTGGGGGTACATGGTAAGCAGGCCTGCGTGGAAGAGGGGGTTATGCAGCTGGGCTAGGCCAGATCTGGGCAGGATACTGGCGATCAGAGGGAACTGACTTGAGCCACAGCAGGGGATGCTGTGCTATGAGATAGGATAGGAGACCGGAGTTGTGGGCACCATGCCAGACTTTGAGGACAGGCTCTGCCAGAGGAAACAGAGGTGGTTCCAGGAAAGGGTGGGACTGAATGACAGGGTGGCCTACAGATGAATCCCTGGTGGGTTACTCTGCCTGTGTGTGAGAAGTACTGGGTTAAGTTATCCAGGACCCACTGAGAACTCCATGAAGAGTCTCTTCTTCAGATGTAGAACTACCTCTGAAACTCCCTTAGTGTGTGTCCCACTCCTCGCCCAGCCCTCTCCCGTTATGAGTAGGAATCAACCACTGTAAGCCAGACTCGAGGGGCCTAAGAGTATCGTTAGGAGGCGTAAGGACCCCGGGAGTCACCAGTCAAGAAATACACACAAAGTACTTGTGCACCAACAGCTTCCCAGAGATGAACCACGACCCTGAGAGGAGAAAAACAAAAAACAAAAAACAAAAAACAAAAAAAAACAAAACAGGAGTTCCTCCAAAAGACATTTGGATCAGGGTTGGAGCGGCGTGGCCAAGAGACTGGCATGACGCTGTCATGTGAAAGTGACATCTCAAAGTTCAGCAGCCACTTGCCAATGATCAGAAAGGTGGCCTGTCACTCTGACACACTCTCAGACCCTAATATTGGCGGACAAAGCTGAATGGCTTCGCTGGGGCTTGGTGCCTTTTGAAAAGGCCTGTAAGGAATGCTGACCTGGGTAGCACCCATGCCTGGTAAATGAGCACTGTTGGTGGGGAGGACTGTCCCCTGTATCCAGTTCAGCTAGGAAAATGTTGCCCTTCAAGCCTCAAAGGGGGCTACAGGGCACAGCACCAGGAATTAGGGAGGAGGACTCATTCCCAGAGCATCCAGAGCAAACTGGCAAGCTAAAGGCATCTGCATTCATTAACTCACTCACTCATTCATTCATTCACTCACCAAATATCAAGACTTACAAATCCCTTACTATGTGCTAGGCAGTGGCAACTTGGTTGGAAACAAAACAGTGCTTGAAGACATTAATGGACCAAGAGCACACATCGCCAAGCGTGGTGACACACGCCTTTAATCCCAGCACTTGGGAGGCAGAGCAGGTGGATCTGAGGCCAGCCTGGTCTATACAGCAAGTTTCAGGAGAGCCAATGCTATACAACACACCCAGAAACCCTGTCTTGAAAAACCAAATCAACAAACAAACAAAAAGCACATACCATCCTCTATACAGTGTTAGCATGATCACAAAATGGCGTTCCTCAAAGCCCCAAAGTACATGAGACCAAAAAGAGAATGCAGGGTGAGGTCCAGTCAAGGCTTGCTGGTATGGGGCACGGAGGCACACTCTGCACTGGGAGGCTTTGGTATGCTTTCTGTGACACACCCCTATAGAATCCTACATCACCACCTCTAGGGATCTTAGAGCAGGTGCATCTATACCACAGGGCCAGGGGACCATGTTTTGAAGGGTATGGGGCCTGCTAGGGGTGATTTATCTGCACCCAAACAAATATCAGCCACACAGGGCTCCTATCTGTCGGCCTTACAATAACACTTTTATTCTGTCCCGGGCTTGTTTACTTAGGAGCACAATGAAGAACTGTAGCAGCTCCAGAGTCCAAGGGTCGGGTCACAGGACAGTAGTTCCCGTTGTAAAGGGGACAACTGAGGGTCCAAGAACAAGGAAAGGGCAAGGCCCCTGAAAGACACCCATCTCTCCAAAGCTAAGTTCAAAGCCTCTTTTCTGATCTAGGACCACAAGGAGCAGACTCCTAGCCTCTCCAACAAAGTACAGCAGGACCATATTTGAACCCCTAAATCCTACTTCTTCCCTGTCAGAGGGGGACAGAGGATGATTGGGGGGAACATGTCAAATCCCCGGCCATATGCCATAGGCTCCTCCAGTCTTCAAAAGCCAGGGTTTAACTGGCACGACAAATACCACTGAGCCTGTACACCAGTGAGCCGTGTGCTAACGGATTCAACCGAGCACGCAATGAGGGAAGCTGACGCCCCAGGATAGGAGTTAGACTGGGGCCTGTCACTAGGCACTGGCAAGAAGTTATTGATGAAATTAGGGCTGTCTGAAGACAGGGTCCCCTTCTCTTGTTCATCCCAATGGCATGGTGGTACCCGCGTGAGGAGCCTCACTCATCGTTGGCCCCTGGCCTCCATTCTGGGTACGTCTTAGGTAGCTACATGGTCTAAGTTCTCAGTCGACAGAGGAAGCCCGCCTTTCTATGGGGCTTCTTGAGTGCTCCAGATTGATTCTTTGTCTAACTCTCCTCTGGAGGGTTCTCCGTGTCCCAGCGAATCAATCCAGGAAAGGTCTCACTCACTCTCACCCCCTCACTGTGTGTGTGTGTGTGTGTGTGTGTGTGTATCTGTCCAACCTCATGACTGCTCAGCAAACACTTTACCACAGGCTTAGCCCAGCTCCATACTTCCAATGCTGTATAATTTCTTGCCCTCCTTGAATCATCTTTCCTATTTTAAGACCCTCCTTTTTCTTGACCTGCTTCGTCACCAGTATTAACCATTCCTTTGGCTCTGAAATGCCTACGAAAGAACGAACCCCTTTGTGTTCACGGTTTGACCCAGACTGTCTGCCTGGCTGCTGCCTAAGAACTTGGATGGGCTGAGTTCCAGTCTTGTCCTGCCCACCACATGTCACCCTGGCTGCCCCTCGACGCCCTTCCTCTCTCCCACCTGCTCATTCTTTCGTGGGGAATGAGACGGCTGAGGCGGATTCCCCTTGTGATCTGGCACACAAGTTCTTCTGACACTGTCTGTGCCTTGCTGCCGCCCCTCCTGGCAGCTCTTCGAAAGACCACTGCCTGAAAGACCATGGTAGGTGTTTCTTCGGGAAAGGGTCCCTTACCAGGTACCTAAGCCCCCCCAGGCTGGGCAGCGTGGACTGAGAGCTTTCCTCCCACAACTGAGTGGGGAAACCTGACTGCCACGTCCATCCACACATGCATAGACATGTGTACACATGTGTACACACACTCCTCCGTGTACATACTCTCGGGGCCAGCCATGAAGGCTGAAGTATCCATCCTTACATCAGGACTGTGATCCTCGCTAGGTTAACACCCCACTGTCTGCACCAGACTGGCTGAGCCGAGTCCAGTTGCTCATGTGAGTCCTTTGCATAGACCTCTGCCTGGCTTATTTGCTGGGGGAGCTCTTGGAATCAGGATCTTCCACTCTGCTCCAGGCTTGGAGGAAGTGTGAGGTTAGGACCTAGGTAGTCTAGAACCTGCTCTCTAGCAGCCTGGGGCAAGCCCCTTCTACCATAGATACCTCAGTGCACCTATCTCAAGAACCAGGGGACAGTCTGCTGTGGGCCTGCTAGGTTTTTAGCCCAGGCAGTCCCTCAGGTCTACCAATGTTCTGTGGCTCTACCTTACCTGCAATCCAGCTATTTCTTTACAACAACACCTTTTAAATATTTAACTAATACTAAGTGTGTGTGTGTGTGTGTGTGTGTGTGTGTGTGTGTGTGTGTGTGTGTCCCAGTGTACTTGTAGAGGTCAGAGGAGAACTTTTCAGGAACTGGTTCTCCTCTTCTGTCTTGGGATCCTGAAATCAACCTCAGGACGTGAGACCTGTGTAGTGTTTGTATGCGCTGAGCTATCTCACAGCCTCAGCTATTTCTGAACGTCTCCTCACCTCCCATTAGTGCCCACCAGCTTTATAGACTGCTTTTTTGTTTTCAAAGCTTTCACTCTGTAGCCCAGGTTAGCCTCAAACTCACGGTGAACCTGCCTTGGCCTCCTGAATGTTAAGATTCCAGGTGTGAGTCACTACACCTGGCTTTAAAACAACAACAACAACAAGTTTCATGTGAAAACCCAGAAATCATGGAGGGACAGCAAGCAGGCCCAGGTCTGACGTAACTCCTGCCAATATGAGGTAGGAGCCCCCCTCGTTTCTTCCTCATATGGACACAGAAGCCCAGCCCCGGAACCCAAACTACACTCTGCTCTGGTCGGGGACTCCCACCCTCCGAGGTCAGCATTCGGTGGATATTTTTGTGAATTGTGAATTCCCTCTGCCTGCCCTCCGTAGATATGGAAGAACTCTGGAGCTGCGCTGCAAGGCGGGCTCCTCTGGGACCCAGCAGGCTTCTTGTTTGGGACTCTCTGGCCCCAGGGTTTGCTCATGGGATGAAGTCTGTCCAAGACAAACTCAATGGAGGAGAGCAGGCAAGACCTCACATCCCAGACTGACTTGGAACCAAATCAGATCACAGGCAACTTGCTCGGGAGTCCCAGTGGGGAAAGGAGGCTGAGCAGCTCTTACAGTCAGAGCTGCCTCAGAAGACCCCGAGGCACCCCGAGGCACCCCCGCTCTCGTTCTCCCAAATGCTCAGGGCACACAGTGGCTCCCAAGCAGTACATGAGCATAGCAGGCTTCCACCCTTCACCTGCCGGACATCACGTGAGTTGGAGACTCTCAACCACAGACCTCATCTCTGGCCTTGGAAACCTCGCTCTGAGACGGCCAGAGTCTGGAGCAACAGTGGGGACAGAAGTGATAAAACGTGGCCCATCCTGCAGGGTTCTGAGTGTATTCTACTTCAAGGAACGCACAGAACAAGGCTAGGCCCCTCCCAGGACCCCTTTCTAGGCACCTGCAGAGGCCAGGCCTGCATGTGGCAGCTAAGAGAGACAGGGGTATACCTGGTCCTGGCTCATTACAGAGACCTGATTGACACAGCATGACCTGCCAATTCTGCAGGCAGCAGACAGAAGACCGGCACCCTGAGCATGACAGCTCCGTTCCAGGTCCTGCGGAGAGTGATGGAGGAGGCCGGGTAGGCCTGGCTATGCCCTCACCTTCCTTCCTGGAGAAGCCTGGAAGACTGCACAGAGGCAGCTGTGGGCAGCCTCTGCCTCATCAGTTGGCAGCAGGACGGTACTCTGGGAAGTGGCCCTGGGTCCTTGGCTCTAGGCAGTCCTGAAGTCTGAGAACAGCCTACATAATGCTTCTCCAAAACCGGCCCACAGAGCCTCGGAGGACATTCCTTCTCTTGCCTTTAGAAGGTCAAGTCAGGATGTCCTCCAGGGGAGAATGATGGCTTTCCCAGCCCCCTCACCCTCACTGCTGCGCTGCCGTTAGCTGTAGTGTGGCTATCATCTTTGCTCAAGTCTCAACTCCCAGGGCTGAGGATACACAGCTCCCACCCCATGCCGGCACTTGCCCTGGACCTTGGCAAACGCTCCGAAGGGTCTCTCTCCTTCCAGCCGAGACTTCGGTCTGTCCCCTTCCCCCCAGCTCTCACCACTGAGCCCATGTACCACACTCCCTGTCCCCCCACTCTCCCCATAGGAGTAACTGCCGTGGCACAGACAATGAGGCTGTATTGATTAGTACAATTCCTGGGCACCTCCGGCCCGTCTCCCCGGGAGCTGGGACAATGTAGCTTTGATACTCAGGGCAGATTCTCAGCAGGTCTTTGGGCTGGGGGAGCCCTAACACCCCCATTCGCCTCCCTCTCACCCCCACCACACAACTAACTCTTCCTGCACTCCTTTGCAGTCCCAGCTTTCTGGGTCACTTTGGCTGGTGTCTGTCTCACTCACTGGCTCTGCCTGCCCCTCCTGGCACAGACCACTTATTCCCTTGCCCCTCCACCAACCTAGCCATCAAGCCTGCCTGGAACCAGGGAGGGAGCCTTGACCTTCTGGAAGGTGACTGACCTGTTCTGGGGAAGAGGTGGCCACAGGTCCGTGAGCCACAGCCATCCTGGGGAAGAGCACTCAAAGCACGAGTGTCTCAGCCGCTCATTCACACCTCTGCCAGCTCCAGAACGACACTGACACTGACACTGACGACACATCCCCTGCCTCTCCCACTGCCGGGCTGGGCAGCGTCAATTACTTTCACCTCATCTCCTCCCCAAGTTCAGCCTACCCCCTCCCTGGCACTCCCCCTCTGGCCAGTCCTGATGCAGCCCAGCGAGGGTGCTCCAGAGCTGGAGAAGGAGGCGTGGGGCTGTGGTGTTCCCTTGTTTCCAGCAAGTAACTAGAAACACACACACACACACACACACGCACACGCACACGCACACGCATGCACACGCAGAATGAGCATAGGACAGGGCAGTGAGATGGCTTATCCCTTCCAAGAGCTGTCCTCTAGAGCTGAGCCTGCAGGCTGGGTACCAGTGGGTTCCTAGAAGGGTTGGTGGCTGCAGATGAGTGACGGGCTTTGTTCCCTATAGGATCCGCTGATGGTGCCGGGACAGGAAGGCGGAGGGCGCAGTCCACAGCAAACAGAGTGTTTAGAGTGAGTGAGTGGTGTAGACTAGGAGATATGGGGTCCCATGCTTGCCCCTCTGGTGAACAACCAATAAAGATGACGGGGTGTCTTCACAGACGACTGTGATGAGGGCCTAGTGACTGTGCCATTATCTAAAGGAAAATAGCACTGACTTAGACAGTGGCCATTGCCAAGTCCAGACAAAGGGAGGCGGGTGTGGAACAGGGACCAGTGGAGCGCTGAGCTGCACTGCCTGACATCTGAAGAATAGGCTGGGAAATTCTAGCAGTGCCTCCTGACTGCAGTGGACGTTAGTCCACACCTGACCTGTATGCCAGGTTCTGTGTTAGAAAACACCTTCTGTGTGCCATAGCCAGTTCTAAGAGAGCTCCATCATGCAACCCATGTAATCGCTCTCCCCTGAGGCCATACTCATTGGTCAGCTCCTCGCTGGCACCCAGACACCATAAGCCAGAGACTTGGGAAGGTAGGTACAACATCCTGGTACTAAGGAGGTACACAACTCTCTGAAGCTTGCTAAGACCTCAAAGGCCTGGCACAGTGGGGGTCTTAACAAACAGGGGCATGGATGAATTCCAGCACAAGTACAGCTCTCTCGGGAGTCTGTAAGTGTGACCTCATGGGGAAATGTTACTTAGGGGGAAGAAAGTCATAACGGCATAGGGCCAGGGACTGGAGAGATGGCTCAGTGGTTAGAGTACATACTCCTCTTAGAGAGGACCCAGCTTTGGTTCCAAGCACTCACATCAGGTGTCTCCCAGGAGCCAACACCCTCTTCTGGCCTCCACAGACCCCTGCACATATTCCCGACCCCAGCAGACACATGATTTAAAGAAATAAAATCTTTAAAAAAAAAAAAAAGCACAGGCTTTAAAATCAGGTAGGCTAGCCATGGGGTGGTGATTCCATTCCAACAATCAGGAGGGGAGGCTGGGGCAGGTTAATCTCTGAGTTCGAGGCCAGCCTTGTCTACAAAACAGGTTCCAGGACATCGAAGACTGAGAAACCCTATCTCAAAAACCAAACCAAACCAAACAAGCAAAACCAATCATGAGGCAGACCTAGGTTCGAACCCCAGATGTCCAGTCTCTCAGCACATAGGACCCGAGGCAGCTTGCTCAACTGTCTACTTTCAGTTTCTGCTTCTCTAAAATAGGATAACTGGAGCCAGCTTGTGTTGATGCGAATAGACAGGCGACGCCCACTAGGTGCTTCCTATGAGCCAGGCTCTGCCTGGACATTCCATACCTACAGCACTGGCCTCTCAGGAGCCCCACGTGCTCAGCACAGTCTGCGCCCACTTTCTGGGGGCCTTGCATAAGTCAGTCTCCTAAGTGACTTCAGACCCCACTGACACAGCTGCTCGCTGGTCTGTGTCATGGACTAAGGCCCCTAGACACTCCCTGACTTCCTGCAGGCACAGATTGAAGGCCAAGGCCCTGGCTGGGCCATTGGCTCCAGGAAGGCCCAGTCACCCATGATGCCCAAATGCCCACTTCCACCCAGGGTGGGCTCTGGCTGCCCTGCGCTGGGCTGGGCTGGCTGCCCAGAACAGGCAGCCCTGGCTGGATGGCTTTCCCTGGCTCTGGCCATGGGGACAGGAGGCAGCAGCCCAGCTGGGTCCTGGCCGTAATGAGGCCTCATTAGTGGAATCCAGCTGCTCCGTCCCCACTTAAGGAAGCCGACTCCCCCAGCCCAGCCTCTGACTTTTCTTAATAAGAGTGGGCATGCTCCCAGAGGGGCATGGAGTCTAGGGACCTTGTTGTCCTCTATGGCTCTAGAGAGAAGGTCCCGCTGAGCTGGACTAAGGCATGTGGGGAGTAGGGAGGGCTAGCAGAAGCTGTATGAGAGGGGGTGAAGCTGTAGAGCTGAGAAGATGGGCTACACATCAGGATCAGTGGAAGGCTGTTGCCTAGTCTGTTTGGGCCAGAAGGGCACTTCCCTACCGCAAGTGTGGTTTCTGAGCCAAAAGAATTTCTGCATGTGTCAATCCCTAAGCTAGGACAGCAGGCTAGCACAGCCACAGCCTGTGTTAGCAGAGTGCCCACTGAGTGTGAAGCGTAATGTTGGAAGAAATACACTATGATCCAAGGGTGTACTGAGAAAAAAACCCACACTGTGTGCAGTCTCTGGGTTAGGAAAGCACTCACTCTACGCTAGGACCTGCAATAGCAGAGTATGCGCTGTTTGCCAAGCCCAAGGCCTGAAGAATGTATATGTGCCAGATGTGGACTAGGTAGGAAAGCACCCACTGTGCACCCCCTCCCACCCCCATTCTGTCAGGAAGGTGCCTACTATGTGCCGGGTCCAATACTAAGAGCTCTGTGTGTCAGCTCATGTTGCATAAACTATTGTTTAAGGTCTCTCGCTACATGAATGACTTGTGTGTGCTGAATCCTGTTCTAGGAAAGAACCAGATGTGGTCAAATACCCACCATGTACCCAGCACCATGCTCATGAGTGCCCACTGGGTGGTGGGCCCTGTGCTAAGGGGAAACACCCAATATGTACTGAGTCTGTACTAGTTAGGTATTGGCTACATGCTGAGACTTATACCTGACCCCGTCAGGCCCTTTACCAAGGGAGTGTCCAATGTGTGCCAAGCCCTCTCTGCTTGGTGATCTCCCATTGTGTGCCAAGCCTGTACTAGTTGAGCACTTGCTAAATGCCAAGACGAGGCTCGGTGAGCCAGTACCCACCGTGCGCCAGGCCCTGCATAGATGCTGCATGCTGCAGACGGGAGGTACCCAAATCCTCATGCCAAAATATAAGGGAACAGGTCAGGGTGGGGCAGCCTCGGGTGGCCTGTGGCACTCGCAGAGCCTTCTGGGAGTTAGAAACTCTGGCACCAAGGACCCTGGGGTCAGAGTGACTGGGAAGCTTCCCAGTGTCAGAGGCAATCAGTGTGTTTACAGACATGGGAAGAAGTAAGGCCCACCTCACCTGACTAAGATGGCCGACGTGGAGACTTAGCGTGAGACAGTGAGGCGGTGGGGGTGCTTGTGTTGCCTGTTTTAGCCTGTCCTCCTCAGCTCCTGTCCTTGGAGACCTAGCCCTGCTCCACACGTGTACAGAGGCTCTAGGTCTACATGCAAAGACCGCCTCATCCACCCCCTGTGGCCCCAAGCGTCCCAGCTGCTCCCCTGCTTCGAGGCACCCTGGCCAGCTGGGTTCTCTTGCGGCCCTGTCCTAGGAGCCACTGAGCCGTGAGGAAGGCAGCTGAGCTGGCCTGGCAGAGACCATCTGGGCTGAAAGTGGGGGGAGGGACACGTGCTGCAAGCATGTGGGCCTGGGCACGTGCTGGGAGGTGACTTGCTCCTCCGTGGGACACCTGCTCCAGAAGCCAGGCAGAAGTACTGAGGATAACACAGAAGAGACCTGAGAGGTCCAGCTCCTCGTACTCAGACTTGGAGCAAAGGGTGACAGAAAAGAGGGCTCCATAGTAGGATGCTGGCTGTCAACTCTACACGGTAGGCCACAGATAGAGCAGATCTTCTACAGAGAACCAGAAAGATCCAAGGGCCATCAGCTCACACGTACATCCCTCAACATCCTCTTCCCACCTCCCCGGGCATCCCCAGGAACAGCTTGCTGGGAAGGAACTCCCTCAGTCCATGCCCTTGGCCTTAGGAAAACACAGCATCCAAGAGGTGCTGACTTAGCTCTTGGGTTAGAGAGAAGAGTGGGGCTTGGCAGGGGACGGCTGCCCGGTATACCTCCGAGGCTGTATCCTAGAGACAAACACGAAACGGAGGCAGCATCTGCTCCAAACAGACCCAAGAATAGAGTAGCCCAAGGTCATCAGCAGAACTGAACGGAGGCAGGGATAAACGCATCCACAGGGGTTGCCCATGGGACAGATGCTATGAGCCTCAAAGGCAGCAATGGGTAGAAGCCAAAGGGCAGAGGGCACTAAAGGAAGCAAGCCTCAGCTATCTTTAGGCACATCCTAGTGCTGGGAATGGGAGTCCCAAGGCAGCATTCCCTCCCACAGACAGACCGGCCTGGTCCCGGAAGCTCAGCTAGGGCAGGGATGGTAGGACCTCGTGATTGATGTGTCTCTGTCCCGCCCCGCGCGCATACCCCACCCCCTAACCCCAGCTTTCCTGCCTGTCTACGCTGTCCAGGGTTGAGCCAGAGAAAAGGAGCAAGGCCATGGAATGTTCGGAGGGTTTCACTTGGTTCAGAATCTCCATGGCAGGAAGAGGCAGAGCCGTCCCCTCTCACTTGTGTCTACAACAATCTAAGACTTCTCAGAGGAAAAGGTCGGGTCCTCTTTGGGTCTTAAGACAGAGTCCACCCTATTGAGTGTGCAGGTGTGGTGATTTCCCATCGGTGTGTATCCTGAGAACCCTGATTTCAAACTGGCCCAGGTACATGTCTTCCCACCAACAGGAGGTGGGGTGGGTCACTTTAGAGCAGGCTCTAGGGGCTGGGTCAAGGGTTGGTGTCTAAAGGCTTTGAACAGAGCTAGGGGAAGGATCCGAACCTCTTTCAATCTGTTTTCCCAGACCAGAGAGCCCTTGAGAGACAGAAATCTTTGGTGACAGACAGAATTCATTTGGAGAGGGCTCAGTAGAGACCTCGAGCCAACCAGCCTTTAACTGAATATAGAAATCAGTAGAAGGCACAGAAGGGGTGGGGGCCGCTAAGGGAGGGGCTATCTTTTGTCCCTGGCTTCCACCTCAGTAACTGTCCATTTTTTCAAGAGCTTCTCCTTGAAACAGGATCCCAAGGGGAAAACGTACAACCTAGCACTTGGGATGGGACGTGCAACTTTCTTCTAGCTCTGCGTCTAATCTGGGACTGACAGATCTAATCCTGAACAGGGCTGGAGAAAGAATCAGAACCTCTCTTTATTCCTAGCATTTGGGAGGCAGAAGCAGGCAGCTCCCATCCACAGAGAGAGTCTGGGGACAGTGAAACTCTATCTCAAGAAGGTGAGGGTGTGGAGGGACTTAACCCTTTCTTGAGCTCTAAGGTCAAGAGCAAAGGAAAGGCTGTGGCAGGGGACATAGAGGAATGAAATTACCTGAGAAACCTTGGAGGGCTTCTGTTACATCCTGCGATGAGAAGGCCACAGACAAGTGGGGAAAACTGGAGGGGTCTGAGCATGCCCAACGTTGAGTGGGCATGTGGTACAATCACAAGTGTCTTACTGTCCTCTCGGCAGGACACCCAGTGTCTACTCTAGAGTACCTCTTAGGACCAGGATGGGCTAAGTGGCCTCTGCTCCTTGGCAGACCTTTGCTGGGTCTGTGGTAGAACCTGTCCAGTTGCAGGCTTGGAGCCCAGTGCTGTCTAACCTGCTGGGTGAGGGGCTGCCTGCCCGGGCCTGGGGCAGCCCTGGCACTTGGGAGCCCTAATAGTGCCAATTCTGGCCCTGTAGAACCTCTGAGGCCCCCGTGTCAAGGCATGCAGCTGGCAGGAGGTCTCCCAGGGTATCGTTTATAGTAACCCCCTCCTCCCTAAAGTCTGGCCCCTGTACTTACCAGCATCCCTTTGGCACCTTTTCCTACCATGGTGGCAGTGGGTTGGGGGATCTGGAGACCTGGACCACACCTGCAGACTCCTGCGTTCAGTGCCTTTCAGACAAGAGGCCTCAAGAGCTGTGGGGAAAACAGAGTGAGGTGAGACCAGGCATGCCCTCTGGGCTTTCCAGAACCAGTAGAATGTAAGAGGTTTTGTTTTGTTTTGGGAGGAGGGGGTAAGTAGGGCTGAGGGGGTTCACTGGGGACTAAGAAGTTTATTAGAAAAATTCTCCTAAGCTGGGTGTGGGTGGTGCACACCTTTAAGCCCAGCACTTCGGACACAGAGGCAGGCAGATCTCTGGGAGTTCGAGGTGAGCCTGGTCTACAGAGTGAATTCCAAGACTGCCAGGGCTAAGTAGAGAAGCCCTTGACAAAACAAATATAAAAACAAAAACAGACAATAGAAAAGTCACTAATGCCACAGACAGATGCATAGAAGGGCATGGTGGGGCCTCTGAAGACAATTCAGGTCCCAGCACCAGAGAGGCGGAACGGCAGGATCTCTAAAGACACCACATGGCGGAAGCGGGAGTCACTTCTTAACTTTTCTGAGCATGGGGTTGGTTTCACAGCTCAAGCCATTCCCAGGCAGGAGGCAGGCAATGAGGACAGGAATATGATACGACACCGAGATCCAGCGTGGACTTCCCAGGTGAGAACTGGCCAGGATCTCTGTTAGCTAGGGGTTCACAGTATTCCAGCATAAACCTGTGGTATCTGTGAGAGGAAGCCTCAGCAGATATTGTAGTCAAAGCGGAGGTTGGGTTCTAAGGTAACACTCTTAGGATACGGAGCCCACACCACCAGCTAGAAGAACCCAATGTCCCTCTCTCTGTACCCACTCGCTCTGCCAGGCCATTCCTGATCCAACTCCCTTCTGAATGACCCTGGGGTTCAGCCCTTTCCTCGCTGCCTTCTCAGCCCTCCCCCCAGATCCCTTATTCTCCAGGCTTCCTGTCCCAATGGGCAAAGGTCTATTTTTGACTCTCCAGATGCCCAATCCTATAAAAGATAAAAAAAAAAAAAAATGAACACAGAACTGGGATGGGGTCCAAGTCCCTCATCATCTGTGAGTGACTGCAACCTTTCCCCAGGAAGGGGGGTGGGCGTTCAGCTTGGATCCAGTGGCACTCCCCAGTCAGGCAAGCGCGATGCCTGCCTCCAACCCTAGTGCCTGCCACTCAGCTTGGGCTCCAGGGTGGCTGGGCTTTTGGCCGTGTCACTGGTCATACAGGACACACCAGATGTAGTCACACCTCCTACCTTTACAACACGGCTATCCAATGGCACTTTGCGAGTCCTTTATCACGAGGCCTGAATGCCATCTCCTTCCCGTGGCCCTCCCAACACTTCTCCAGCAGAACGAGCACACATCTTCCTTTCTGGTTTGTACAAATCTTTACTAGGTCCTTATCACCTCACGGTACATACATTGGGTCAGAAGCCTATGGGCCCTGAGTCAGTGGTTACCTGAGGGCTTGGAACTGAGTTTCCTTTACTCTTCTGGGCCTAGGTCCTGGCACAGTGGTCAGCTAGCAAGTACAAGCTGAGCTAAACTGAAGGGGACCTGGTGCATCAGAGGTCCTGGAATGAGGTTCTTGCCAACAGGGGTGGGGGTGGGGGTGGGGGTGGGGGTATGGTGTACAGGAAGCATCTAAGGGCCATGTGGTGGGCAGGTGAGCTGGAGAGGAGGAAGGGAAAACAGGAGGTGCGACCCACATGGGGAAGTTCACACCAGCAATGCCAGATGTGGACAGAATACTTTTCAGAAGGGTCAACCTTTAGAGAGCCTTGTAGAGTTCTCGAAAGAGTTCTGGGAGGAAAACCTGGGGTGAGGTGGACTAGGTGGTTCAACTCTCACTGGGCCAGTCCCGGCTCTGCCACTAAGTCTATTCAGAGTCACTTGCTCACCAATAGCCACCTGTCAAAGGCCACCTCTCGCCCACAGGAAGTCACAGAAGTCCGGAGGAAAGGTAGGCCACTGTTTATTTATACAAATCAGCCCTTGACTCATTAGTCCTTTGTTGCCCTCGCTTGGTTTCCTCTTCTCTGGGCAGGGATGAGGGGGGAAGTAAGCATCCAGTGCCTAGGGCTGGATTCCCCCTCTCAAAGGTGTTCACTTAAAGAAGCCATGCTCGAGGCTTTGGCCTTTTGGTGGCAGTCACAAGAGGGCTATGCCCCTCAAAAGGCAATCATACCTTTGAGTTCTTCAATCACTCAACCCTTTGGCAAGTAGACTTGACTTCCCAAAGTTGCCTTTCTGCCAAGGACCAATAATGACAAAGATGGGAGCAGGGGTGGCGGGCGATATTGTTATGATCCAGAGGAAGTCATGTCCTCTGGGCAGCTCGGTAAACTGAGAATGTCCTCAGTCTGCATCCACAGAGTCTTTTCACCGGGCTACTCTGAGGCTTACAGTTGAGGAGACTCAGAGAGGCCAACAGCTAGCCTGGAAGGCTTGATCGAACTGTTACACCACACATCACACCCAGGCAGTCAGTGGACCAACTGCAGAATAGTCCCTGCCCTCTGGGGGCTTGGGCACCAGCAAGGCTAAGACCGCTTACATCTATAGCAGAAGAACGAGGGGGTATGAGGCTCTGTTGCTTCTCCTGCCTTTACCATTTCCAGGGAATGACCCCATCCATGTGAACATCTGGATATTCAAAAGGAATCAGTGGAGAACCAGGGGTAGAGGTCAGTGGAGGAGCTTGATCAGCATGCTGGGACCCTGGGTTGGAGCCACAGCAGTGGAGAGGGGGGAAAAGTACCCATCAAATGCCTACATTATGCCAGACACCCCACCAGGTGCCGAGGAGCTGGAGTACCCAGACCTGCTCCAACCCAGACATGGAGTAACACCGACCAGCAGGAGGTCACTCAGGGACACTGTAGAGTATCATGAAGACTCCAGGTCTGGGATTTGATAGGCCTGGGATGGATCTGGTCTCAGGCACTCACCACTGTGATTCTGGGTGTTTTCTGACCTCTTCAAGTGAATAGTCTCAGTCTGGAGGATGTAGCTGAGAATTCCCTTAAGACTCGGGGTTAGGGCTAGGGTTTTCTCTGCCCAATTTCTGTGTCTGTTACAAGTTCTTCCTATTTCCTTCCCTTTCCATCCATTCAACTTTTTTTTTTTCTCCCAGAGCTGAGGACCAAACCCAGGGCCTTGCGCTCGTTAGGCAAGCGCTCTACCACTGAGCTAAGTCCCCAACCCCATTCATCTTCTGAAGACCCTAAAGTTTCAATCCCCCGGTAGGGTTATACACAGCCAACAATAACTGGCCTGAACTGGTTAACGGGCATTTTAGGGCTGGCTACAACTATATTCATTTGCTCACACACAGTTACTGCCGGGCAGGCCTGTGCTTGGCACCAGGCACACAAAGGTCTCTCTGCCTTCCTGCATCCTAGGGGAGGCAGTGGGAAGTCAAACCAAGTAATCACAGATGTGGATAAACAGGTGCTGGAGGAACTCTCTGTATGCACGCCATAGCAGGTGAGGCTTCTCTGGGCAAAAGGACAATTGGCAGTGGGCAGGAAGTGAAGAGGGCAGAGGTGACTGGAGAAAATGAAACTGGCACAGCTCTGGTGGCCCAAGAGGAAGGCAAAAGAGATAAGCAGGACAAGAACCTTTGGGGTCTGGATGTCCATCTTCGTCCTGATGCCACTGGTGGCTATTAAAGGCTTTTAGGCAGAACAACTGGAAGGAGAGTGGATTGCTGGAAGGGGCATTTCGAAAGTGCCACTCCTTGGGCGTGGTAGTGCCCTCCTATAGTCTCAGATACTCAGGAAGCTAAGAAGGTAGGGTCATCTGCACCCACAAGTATGAGAATAGCTTGGGCAACAGAGAAAGACCCTATCTCAAAACAAACAAACAAACAAAAAAGGGGAACAGTCAGATGTGGTGGTTCACACCTTTAATCCCAGCACTCAGGAGACAGAGGCAGGTGGACATAGGCTCTTTGAGTTTGAGGCCAGACTGGTCTACAGAATGAGTTCCAGAATAGCCAGGGCTACACTGAGACACCCTGTCTCAAAAACAAAATGAAAAAAAAAAAAACAAAAAACAAAAACAAAAATGGAGGGGGAAAAAAGGAGAGATATGTATGAGTCAGTGGTTACGAGCACTGGCTACTCCTTCAAAGAACTGGAGTTTGCGTCTCCACTTACAGGGGGCTCACAACCATCTGTAACTCCAGTCCCAGGGATCTGAGGCCTTCTTCTCCTTGGGCACTGCACACGTATGACACATACATACACACACACACACACACACACACACACACACACACACACACACTTAAATATCAGAGAGAGACTATGAATCACTGTAGGTAGAATGGTGAGAAAAGACCGAAACACTTGTGGAAGAAAACCATTGATGAGGACCGGAATGAGCCCTGACAGAGAGGAAGGGGCTTAGAGGGCGAAACTGATGACGGGGAAGGAAGGGGGCACCAGTAAGGGAGATCTAGACAGTAACAAGATGGAACTTGGAGATGAAGTGACTTCCTGCGGGTGTCGAAGAGAGAATGAAGGGCCTCTGCCTATAGTTGGTGCAGTGAGAGGAAGAGAGAATGAAGGGCCTCTGTCTACTGTTGAGGCAGTGAGAGGAAGCTGGTACCAGGGTCAAGACGCTCGCTACAGGTTTAAAGATGGGAGAGGAGGTCTGAAGTAGACAACATGGCTTTGGACTCTGTGAGCCACCAAGACTGATGCTGAGCGGGTCCCAGAGCCCTTTAGTACTTGTGACTTTCCTCTTCCCTAAATGGGATGGTCAAATCACCTCTTTCTTCCCCCTTTAAAGAGGGAAGGCTATCTTATTGTTATGGTTTCAAAGGCTGGAGTACTGACTGTAGAACTGGTCTACTGGTTCCCTCGGGAAGGAAGCTTCGATTTCTTGGTGAGCAGGAAACAGCCAGGTGGACCAACTTATAAACATGCATTTATTTGTATTCTTAATTACATACGTGTATGTGTGAGTGTATGCATGTGAGTACAGGGAAGCCGGATCCCTTAGAACTGGAGTTACAGGTGGTTATGAGTCCCACAACAAGGTTGCTGGGAAACTTCGTGTCTCCTGCAAGGGCAGGATGCAGGCATTTTTTAAAAAGGATTTTTTTGGTGGTTGTTTTATTTGTTCCTGTTGTTGTTGAGACAGGGTTTCTTTGTGTAGCTTTGACTATTCTAGAGCTCTGTGGCCAGGCTGGCTTTAAACTCAAGAGATCTGCTTCCCTCTGCCTCCCAAGTGCCGGGGTTAAAGTCTTCCGTGCCACCACCACCCAGCTTATTTTTAATTTTTGTTTGCATGTATGTGTGAACGCATACATACAGGGGAGGGACAGAGGTCGAGGGAGCGCCAACAGAGGACATCACATTCCCTGAAGCTGAAGTTATAAGCGACTGTGAGCCTCCGACATTGGTGCCGGGAACTATAGGTCCTGCCTGGCCTTCTGGAAGATCAGCCAGCCCCAGTCTGCATTCTTAACCACTGAGCCATCTTTCCAGCCCTGAGGTAGATCAATTTAAGGGATCTCTCTGAACAAAGTGTTCTGTCTGGGGCCCCAAGTCAGCTATGTGCTGCAGTCTTCAGCTTTCTCAGAGGCTTCCCTGACTCCCCACCTTTGCTCAGGCAATAGTTCCCTCCCTCTCTAAGGTTCTCTGGTCCCCAGTTTTCACCGATACAATGCCTACCCACATCAAAACCAGTCTCCATGCCATTATCTTCATGACGCCTTCCTCCACCTTCTTCTGCTGTCATTCTTTCCACAGTAGCCCTCAAGAATGCAGTACAGCATGCTTGATCGCTAATCGAAAGTGCAGGCTGCTATGCCTGTCCCATCTTCTCTCTCTCTGAAGAGCTCTGCCAGAGCAGAGGTGTGATTCTTCACTGTCCTGAGAACTATACTACCTTAGTCGTAGTCTCGCTGAGCATAAGGAGTAGGGGGGCATTTTCTCTGAGGTCTTTGAAACACTTGGGCATGCTCAATGTTCTCCACTGGTCCCTACCCAATCCTATCGCCTACTCTCTAACCGTTTGCCTCTCATTTTGCAGATGTCTCTAACCTCTCAGGTGTTCTTGCCCATGCTTTGCCCTCTATCCTTTATCTTCTAGTGGTTATAGCCTCAGATTTGCTTCAATTAAGAAATAGTACCAGTCAGTGGTGGCACGAGCCTTTAATCCCAGCATCTGGGAGGCAGAGGCAGGCAGATCTCTGAGTTCAAGACCAGCCTAGTCTTCAGAGAAAGTTTCAGGACAGCCAGGGCTACACAGAGAAATTCTGTCTCAAAATACAAAAGCAAAAAAACAAGAAGTAAAAATAGAACAGGTTTTGTGAGGGAGCTGTCAGAGGCTGGGTGGGTATGCGGCTCCTTTAAGAGTGATTGGTGAGGGGCGTGGCCTACGAAAAACAGGCCCGAGAGGGGGTGCGGCCCCTTTAAGTAGCTGCTGGGCCAGGACTTGGAGGCCCGGGACGGGCAGGCGGTACGGGGTGCGGTCACTTTTGAAACCTGGCACCACCCGGAGTGCCCACTTCCTCGAAATGAGACCGGTTCGCTTTAATCAGTGTGCAAGGTGTGTTGGGGGGCGGGCGTTACATCAGCCACCACGTGTGCATCTCTCAGCTGGCGAGAAGGATGCCGCCCCGCCCCCCGCGGTGGAAAAGTACCGGGGTGCCGAGGTCCCCGCCCCCTTGCCCCGCCCCCGCCCGTCCTCGGCCCCTCCCGGGTCTGCCGGCGAGCCCCCTCCCGGCTCGCTGGCCTCAGCTACCGCCCGTGCGTGGCTGCCTCCTGCGGGGTACAGGCTGGGGGCAGGCGCCCCAGAGCTGCGGGAGACCAGGCCTCACCTGTGGCCGCCCGCACTCGCCCCAAGCACGCCCAGAAGGAAGGCTAGAGTAAAGGCTCGAGTGGCAGGACGTGGATTTTTCCCCCCAAAGTAACAGCCCCCCAAAACCACTCTCCACCCCTCAGACCCTCCCCAAATCTGCAGCCACGCGAGCCGCGGACAAAAGAGAACCGGAGGGTGCTGGGGCTCTTCCTCGCTGCTTCCCAGGAACCACGGGCGCGCGGGAACCGGCACCCGGCGGGCGAGTGGGCGGGCAGATTAGGAAGGCCGCCGGCTGGAGCGGCCAGATAGGTAGCCAGGACGGCTGGGAGAGGAGGTGGGGCGAGAGGCTGCACGCGGAGCACAGACCCCGTTGCCGGCTCCCGGCCGCGGCAGACCCACCGGCGCCCCAGAAAGACCGAAGACGCTCTTCGGTTCCGGCGCTGCGCGCACAGCCGTGTACCAGCCGCCCCCGACCGAGCCGGCGTCGGCACGCAGCGCACCCCCCCATTCCGAAATCACCCCCCCCCGCCTGCTTTAGTTCCTTGGTGACAACGATGACACACAGACTTACGCACCTACCCAGACCTTCGTGGCGAGAAAGACATCCCGGTGCGAGCACTCACACTCTTAGCCACAGATGCCCGCAAGCAAACGCTATCGCATCCACGCACCACACACACATCCAAACGTTGGTCCTGGGGCTCAGCCTCCCAGAGTCACAGAAACGCCCAGAACCACGACTGGACAGATCAAGACACGGGTCGCAAAGCCCCCTTTCCCCAGCTCTCTTACCATACTGCAGCCCCCGGCCCAGGCGTGCTGGGTCCGCACCGCGGTGCGCCCAGGTGGCTTTCTTAAAGGGAAAGTTGCATCAGCCTCCCGAGGCTCTCTGCAGCCGCCAGTCCTCCCGCCCCGCCGCGTTGCTCGCCGCTCCGCCAGAGCTTGTTGTGTTTTGGTTTCGGGGAGGCGGGGGCTAAGAGTTTGGTGAAAGTTTGGAGAGTGAAGAAGGCTTGAGAAACCTAGCCAAGTCCCTCCCCTGCCTGAGCGGTTCCCCTGGCCGCCCTCCCCCGCCCTGGTCCCATCTCCTCCCTCCCGCGTGCCGACTACTCAGGCTCCTCCTACCAGGGAATAAGATTACAAGTGGCTCTAGTTTTCAGATGATTGATCTTCACGAAGCCCAAGGAGTGGGGCTCAGCAAAGGAGTCCCCATCTCCTTTGCCTCTCTGTCCTTCAGTTGGGATCCTTGGAGGAAGCAGATGTCCTCCCCTTCGGGCTAGGCTTGGAACGAAGCCAAAAGGCCTGGGGCGCTTTGGGGGGCTGGGGCTGCAGTTAGCCCGCCAGGCCCCTGGCCTTCTGCGCCTGCGTTTCCCTAGAGAGAAGTCAAGAGCAAATTCCGTTCCCTTTGGAGTAGCGCCGCTAGAGCCTGTGGGCACAGCTGAGTAAAGCCTGGGACCCAGTCCTTGAAACTGCAAGGCTGGGGAGCCCTTTCTCCCGGAATTCTCTGAGGCTGCCTACTTCAGGTGCCTGGATTGCAGTCTCTGCCAAAAGGTGCTTTGTTGAGCCTCAGTTCCCTCTTCTGCAAAGTGGAGAGGATGAACTGAGGAAATGCATACCCCCATGAAATGCATTGCTTCAGACTGGCAGTGGTGCCTAGCATCTGGAACAGGCTTCCACTTTTGCCTACCTTGAGCAAACCGCCAACCTTCCATCAAACCAGAGGATTGCCAGAAGACTGCTGTGGCTTCTCAGGTGCCCGGCAAAAGGCCCTAGTCTGGAGAGACATGTTCCGGACTCCACTCTGCACCCCAAGTTCTCATCAAATTTCTGGCCAGGAAACTTGCTTGTTTATTGACATCCAGTCTCCAAAAAGCAGGTGCACCCATGTTAAAATCGCGCACAAGACCAACTGGTGTGAGAAGCCACCTTATTAATTTATAATCACTGAAAAAAGACAACAACCAGCACACTCCCTTCAGCTCGGCTTCTCTCTAGCACACAGGTCATCCGCAGCCTTTCTCCAGAACTACCTCTATATACTGCTCTCTACAGTCACGGAACTCACAGTCTGTTCATTCTGGAGATTTGAGCAGATCTAGGAAGACACTTATGTCCCTTTTGAGTTTGCCCTTGAACACAGCAGATACAGTCTGTTTGGGGTTTATAGTCTCCGATGAACTAACTTGTACGAGTTTTGTACAGAGTAGGGAGGGGACACACACATGTCAATCTACCTAAGCAATCTGTTGTGTCTGTGGCCTTTGACTGTGCTTGTAGAGAAGCTTCTGGAAGTGTAACTGTGGGTCCTTCAGCCGGCTGTGTAGTTGTGTGTGTGCTCAAGTCCTGGGTCTGGGCTGATAGTATCTAAACACTTCTCGTCTTTCCTACCAGGAGTCAGCTCCCTCGACATACTGTTTAGTCTCTCAGATCCTGCCTCCTCTTAGATTATCCAAATCGGCTCCTTCCCAAGACAGGTGGAGAGGAGGCTGTCGGGAGAAGTTGCCAGGTAAAGGGAAGTTTGGGGTTGAGAGAGAGGCTTCAGTCCACCATATAGGGATGAGATGGACCTAAAAGATATGAAGAGGGCTCTAAGAAAATGTTTAAAGCTTGATTTTGAAGTTTTCCTTTTTTTAAATTTTTACTTATTTACTTATTCGCTTTACATCCAGATTGCGGTCCCTCCTCCTGGTGCCCCCTCACACACAGCCCCTTCCACATCCCCGAATGTTTTTTTTTTTTTCTTTCCTGGAGACAAGGTCTCACTATGTAGCTCTAGCTGACACTGATCTCAGTATGAGACTAGACTGGCCTCCAACTCAATGATCCACCTGCTTCTGTTTCCACAGTGCTAGGGTTAAAAGCTTTTATGCTGCGTTGTGTGTGTGTGTGTGTGTGTGTGTGTGTGTGTGTGTGTGTGTGTGTAGGAGGGGGTTGTTTTGTTCTTGTATTTTTTTGTTTGTTTATTTGCTTTTGGGGGTTTTTGTTTTGTTTTGCTTTTTGAGACAGTGACCATATATATGCAGCTCTGGATGGCACAAATCTTGCTATGTACTCCTGGCCGGCTTTGAACCTCTGGCAGTTCTTTTACCTCTGCCTCTCTTGTTGATGGCCCAGTGAGAAGTAGGTCCCTTATCCACTCTAAGGAACCCATTTGAAGGGGAGCTGATATAAGGATACTGAGAGCTAGACACCAAGGCTACGCACCAGCCCAGGGCTGAGGCCGAGGGAGGTTTGAGGAAGAGGAGGAGTGCAGAATTAGTATTACCAGAGAGTTTGGGATTTGAGGAGCAACCTAGTGCTTAAGCTCAGGGTTTGAGGAAAAGATTATTATCTTAAGGGCATTTGGAGAAATTGGACGTGCTGACTACGAGGTTTTTTGCTAGTTAACAGTGACAAAGCAAAAAAGATATGTGTATGTGTGTGTGTTATGCATCTGATTAATAAAAAGCTTCAGACAGCCACACAGTTGCTTGCAGTAGGTCTTGAAGAGAGGCTCGAGGGAGACACTCCACGGTGAAAAGTTGTCTCTGGGAGACAGGAACTAGAGTTTCTGGTTTTTTTTCCAATCAGAATGAATTCTCAGGGGAGACAGGTCTGGGCCTAGCCCAGGTCAGAGCTGGGATGGCCTTCATGCTTAATGGAGAGGTCTCCGCCCTGGGCAGCTGGCCCAGAGGAAGAACCAGTGGGAGAGGAGGGTGGTCAGGTCTGATAGATAGGAGGAAGGATGGGGACAGATCCCAGTGGCCTGCTACCTGAGGACAGGACGGCAAGCGGGCAGGCAGCGCTGGACCACACCCACTGCTTGCTGAGGCGTGCCCCAGGAACCTATTGTTACAGCCTTATTTCCTGGGAGGGTTGTACCCGGCAGCAGATCCCCCAGTGCTGGCTAGGTGCCTGTCTGTTGTCACCAACCAGCCAGCAGGATTAAATCCTGAAGGCTTAACCGGAGTCCAAATAGCTATAGAAGAGGGAGAGCAGACTTGAGCCACTTTTAGAGGCACCTTGATGGAGGTGTGCCCAGCACACTACTGAGAAGTCGGCAGTGTTCTGTACTTTAAATTTGAGTGTGGCTTGCTTAGTGGTCCCTACCTCCTTACAGTCCCAGCATCGCCAGGAGGATCCTGTCTTGGCTTTGCTCTCAGAATCATCCTCTCTTGAACTTGAAACCCAACCACCATTACACAACACCTTCCCTGCCCTGACCTAGTGTGGAACAGCTGTTTAAATCCACGGGTTCCTCTGGGGCTCCACGTGCCTCCTGGGTCATCTTATGTCACCCTCACTCATGACAGCTTAAGTCAATCTAGGCAGGACCTCAGTGACCACAAATGAAACCAGGCATGCAGACAGGAAGCATTGACCTTGGCCCTGTCCAGGTAGTCCTCCAACCCCCCAGAGCAGTCAATACCTGGATTCTTAAACACCTTTATCAGAGCTTTACAGTGCCACAGGAGCCAGCATTCCCAGACCTGTGGGGGACTCAAAAAATCCATGCTCACAGTACAGTTATCCCTCCAAATGTTCCTTTGGCATCCAACTTGCAAAACACCATTGTCACAGGTCACTGGAGAAGAAAAGAGGTGGCTCTACGTGACTGTGTGAGCTGAGGAGTAGCCGTGGCTAAAGTAGGCTGGAGGTAGTGATGACAAAAGTGGAGATGCCCACCTCACGCTCCCACCGAGAGCCTGGAGAGGGCCTGCTGCAAGAATGGCTTTTCCTCAGGCCCCACCCACCTCTGGTCACAAGACCTATAAAATGCAGCGACCACCTACCAAGTATTTGCTGAGTATCTATTGTGTGCTGAGAATTGTGTCCCTCTCCGAGAATATGGCCCTGAGTAAGAGGGGTCTCCCCCACACACACACATGGGGTGTTTGATGTGTATCATTGTTGGAGTGTTGCTGTGTAGTCCAATATGTGGCCATCTGGAGTCCATGTGTGGCCAAGGGCATGGCTGTGAGAATGAGTACTAGGGCATGCATTATATAACATGGTGATGGGTGACCAGGAGCAGTATCCACACGTCGATGTGTGTGACCAACAGTCTATGCTATGATTCTGTGTTCACCCGACTGGCTGTTCCAATGATCCCTCCCTCCTTGATGCTGTTCCAAGGATGGGATGGAAGGTCCCTCAGACTCCCAAATATTGAGTCTCTCTGTGAGGAGGACAGGGCTGGCTCCAGACCTGAGGCTGATACCCAGTGCTTCCCCACGGTGGGATAAACTCTTTCCACTGTTCCTGTTCCCAATGAACCCAGAGCTTCGATGGATGGGGAGGACAGGAAGAGGAGTGGCTATGTGTGAAGCAGCCAACACCAAAATAGCTCTCTACCCTGGGGGAGGATCCTGTGACACCACCCCCTGCTCCCAGTCCAGCTGCTGACCTGGTGCCTGGGGAGCACTTCTTTCTGATCCCACTTTCCCAGCTTCTCTTGGACTTGAATGATGGACCAAGCTTCCCCACAAGTGATGACATCACAGGGAATGAAGTTGCTGGGAAGAGAGCCCTTGAGGGCTAGAGACAGGGTGGCCTGTTGCCTAGGTGGGTGGGGTTCTTCTGCTGGCAAATCTTCCTACAAGTCCAAGCAGCTGAGAAGGCAGGGCTGGATAAGGCATGTGGGGTACAGTGGGGGGGGGTGTGCCTTATCTGTCCCTGACACATGTCTGATAAGCCTCTTACCAGGGCCTGGCCCCAGGGAGCAGGTGTGGAGCCGGCTGGAAGAGGGGAAAGGCCAGCTGGGGCTGGCTCAGTACCAGGAAAGACAGCAGGGACAGAAGTTGTGGCACTACCCAGGAAAGGGAAGGAAGTCTGTCTCTCTGAGGCCTGTGAATTGGTGCTCAGAATCCTGCCTCCCAGCATTGGCACCCCGGGTCCTCTACTCCTGAGACTTGGAACCCAAGTCTTCAGGCTGCCTCCATGCTGGGAGCAGTGTCTGAAGCTTGGCATTGTGTGGGATTAAAGGATTTGCCCAGTGGGGGAGTGGGAGAAGGGAGCCTGGTGTATGGGAACTGTACGTGCTCCGTCCCAATCAGTATCTTCCCCTAGAGTGTGCCTTGCTTGCCCAGAAACATACAGGAGCCGTAGCTGGGTTTTCCAGAACCTTCCCTGCCTCAACACACCGGTACACCTCCCTTGCCTGCAGAGCTCCCCAAACTCCGGGAATCCCAGCCTTCCTGGGACATGTGCTTCCAACAAATTCCACAGACACCTTGGAGCCCTGGTGCCCTCTGGTGACAAGAGCCACACATGGCAATTACCATGACTCCTCAGGTCACACCAGGTCAGACAGTGTACTATCATCAGCCCGGTTATTTCATGTTATCTTCGCATCAAATTTGTAAAGTAAAAAATAATCTCCATTCTCTAGAACTGAAGACGTACAGGTTAAATAATTCTGCAATTAATCAGTGGTGAAGATTGAACTTGAGCCCAGGCTGGCACGTGTCCAAAGTCTATGCTATCAGAGCCTGCACAGACTGCTTAGAGAGTGTGTGTACATGGATGCTCGAGGCAGACGATGTTTAACAGAGGGGCCATACTGGTCTCTGAGGGTCAGGAATGAGTCTGTGACTGAGGGTCCCTGGTTGTGACTATGAAACAGTAAGAACTGGTTTGGACACTGTGAGGTTGGCTGTCGGGACTTTTCTTTGGCTTTTATGTGACTGTGCAGCTGTAATAGACACATGGTTCAGCTTGTTACTTATGTTATGTGAGAGTAGCCACAGCAGTGTGTGTGTGTGTGTGTGTGTGTGTGTGTGTGTGTGTGTGTGAGAGAGAGAGAGACAGACAGACAGACACACAGACAGACAGACAGAGGCAGACGTCACAGACAGACACAGGGAGACAGACAGACAAAGGCAGGCAGGCAGACAGACAGACAAAGGCAGATGTCACAGACAGACAGACAGACAGACAGACAGAGAGCATAACTGTGTGACTATACTGTGGACATTCTGCAGCTAGTGGGGTTGTGGGAGGAGAGAAGGTGACAGAGGGCCCTGATTTCCCAGCGCCACTAGACTTTTGAGTCCCAGGACTGTGTCGGCTCCCTGTGACATACATGATGAATGGCTTCACATGCCTGATGCAGTCCCCTGGGGCCGAATTCTCATTCTCTCCTCCCCCACTTTTTATTTTTTTGAGGAAGTAAAGCAAATAGTACTGCGGATGGAGTTGGTCCTCATTTTTTTCCATGAGATATTTGTGAAAGCATTTTTCATGTCTTGGAGTGAGAGCTTTGTTAAAAGAGTCATTTGAAGAGAAAAGTAAATGGGCCGAAGAACTGTGCAGGTGAAAGTGCCTGGTGCTCGCGGCACACGCCTGATGAGGTGAATTCTGAACCTCTGTGGACGCCCAAAGCGGTAACGGAGGTCAGGAATACCAGTGTGCCTATGGTGAGATGGGAGGCAGAGACAGGAGAATGAGTCCACAGAAACGGGTCAGCTAACCCAGAGCAGAGCATGAAGTGCAGTAGTAAACAGGAGATCTTGCCTTGAACAAGGTGGAAGGGGAGGACCAATATCCAAGATTGTCCTGACCCACACACACACACACACACACACACACACACACACACACACACAAACACACACAGTGACATGCACATGCCTTCACACACAGACACATACATACATAACACACATACATGTATAATAAATATTTTAAAAAGTAAATATGGCTATTGTGTTCTCTTATTACCTAGGCTATGGTTGGAACTGACTATGTAAGCCCAGGCTGGCCTCAAATTCACACTGATCCTTCCTTCTCGACAGATTGCAATGCTGAGATTGCAGGGGTCATATGTATGCACCGCCATGCCTGGGTCAGTGGTTGTAATTCTTTAATTTGAACAGTTCTGAGATGTTAATGGACCCTGGTGAGTGCAAAGACTCTCTCAGGGTGTCCACAGACAACAGCTTTTTGCTAACAATAACGAATCATTACCTGTCACTTTGACTCGTTGATATTGTCACTTAGGACACCAGAGTGACAGTGAGTAAAATGGCTGGCATGTAAGCAGGGGTCGAGGAACTTGGCACCTGACTAGGGACTATGCACTGAGTTGTTTTTTCAAAGGAAGGGGTCTGAGGGCTAGGTTTGTTTAGAGATGTCCTGATTTTTTTATGTGTATGCATGTTTTGGCCTGTGTGTGTGTGTGTGTGTGTGTGTGTGTGTGTGTGTGTGTGTGTGTGTGTGTGTGTGTGTGTGCGTGTGTTGACTGCAGTAGCCTGAAGAGAGCATCAGATCCCTGGCTGGATCTGGAGTTACATGGTGGTTGGAAGCCACCATGCAGTGACTGGGAATCAAGCCTCGGTCCTCTACAAGAGTAAAATATACTCTGAGCCACTTCTCCAGCCCCAACTAACTTGCTTTGTGAGCCAAGGTCCGGTCCAAAGTGCTGGGAGAACAAGTGTCCAAGTGTTGAAATTACAGGTGTCCAGGTGCTGGGGAAACAGGTGTCCAGTTCCTGGGCGAACGGGTGTTCAAGTACTGAGATTACAGGTGTCCAACTGCTGGGATTACAGGTGTCCAGGTACTGGTATTACAGGTGTGCAGATGCCGGGAGAACAGATTCCAGGTGCTGAGAGAACAGGCATCCAAGTGCTGGGCAAACAGGTGTCCAAGTGCTGGGATTACAGGTGTCCAGGTGCTGGTATTACAGGTGTGCAGATGCCGGGAGAACAGATTCCAGGTGCTGAGAGAACAGGCGTCCAAGTGCTGGGCAAACAGGTGTCCAAGTGCTGCGATTACAGGTGTGTGCTTCCATACCCTGCTCAATGATTGACTGTACTTAACCCTTTCCCATGCCTTTTTAGTATTGTGTATGGTAAATGGGAAGTATACTTTATTTACCAGAATATTGGGCTGCTGACCCACATGGAAAGCAGAGTGCCCACCTACTAGAGTGGGGATCCCTGAGGAGGAGGCAGATCCTGAGATGTGCGCAGGGTCTGGGATGGCTGGAAGCTCATGAGCTGGCTTTCCCCAACGTGATGAGCTATAATTCTCAGACTGGGGTATTTGTCAGACCTTTTCTCTAAAATGAGTGAAATGAGCGTGTTAGTCCAAGAAATAAAGTATTAGTGTTGGTTGCCAAAGATGAAATCAGAGCTTCCACATAAAAATTAGAATTGGCAAACTTGATGCCATGACATTTAAAGCTTCCCAGGCCTGGTGAGACTAGTGGTGGTGTTCTGAATGTGCGTATCTGATGAGTTTTTGATATTGTATAATGAGATGCGTCAACAGGCTGAGGCAGGAGGATTTCTATGAGTTCTATTTAATCCTGAGTTAGGCCAGCCTGTGCTACACTGAGAGGCCCTGCCTAAAAAAAGAAGGGGAAATGAGTGTGATAGCATGTGGCTGTGATCCCAGCACTTGGGAGGCGGAAGTGGGAAGATTAAGACTTCAGAGTAGCCTCAGCTTCATAGTGAGTTCCGGACTAACCTGGGCTACATGAGAAATTTTGTGGTGAGAGGGAGAGGGAAAGAGGGGGAGAGGAAAGGGAGGTGAGAAGAGAGAGCTAGCTGTGCGAGTTGGTCAAGCAGGATTCTTCAAGTGATTTAATTCCTCTTACAAAATCACGCCGTGTGAATGAGCTGCTCAAAGTACAAGACAGACCAATGAAACTTTTCTGGAGAGAGACTCTTGCATGTTACCCATTCTCACGATTCTCACTGCACAAGGATAGACCGATTAATGTACTCAACTATGAAAGGTTTTCATTGCTATTTATCTCCAGGAAGATATCGTCTCCAGCCTTCCGGGAACATCAAGAATACCCACAATTAGCTGAAAAGGTTATTTGGTGCATGTCATTTCCTATGAGATAAAACATTAAGGTGCAGGACGTTCCAAAGCAGTGTTTCTCAACCTGTAGGTCAGAACCCCTTTGGCAAACCTCTCTCCAAAATTATTTACACCACTATCCACAGCAGTAGTAAAATTACGGTTATGAAGTAGCAACAAAAATGACTTTGTGGTTGGGGTCACCACAGCATAAGGAACTGTATTAAAGGGTCACAGCATTCGGGAGGTTGAGAACCACTGTCTAAAGGGAGGTGAAACACTCCATTCCTCGGGGAAGCCGCTTAGACTTGGGAAGTAAACAACTTAAAAACGTCAAGAAGTCCCTGAAACTGACCAGACTGACTAGGCTCCTCGCTTCTCAAGCTTACATCAGCAGTAAGAGTGACTGAGAGATATTCTCAGACAAGCTGAGCTGCCAAGAAGAGACGCCGTTGAGCCCGCAGGCTGTCCAGTGGGCCCCAGGCGTCCAGCTTTCATGACCACAGCACTGGATGCTGGGGTGGACTTTGTGATGCAGCCGTCGTTCAGTCGTTTCTCATCCTGTGAGTAACCCCTCACCCATATTCCTATAAGTAATGCCAATAGGTGCATTGACTTACCAGATTGGACACTGGTGGACCCATACTTTGTTCTGTCAGAGGTTCCCTATGCCCGGTGAGTAGATGTTTGTTATATTTCTCCAGACGTAGTGTGGCACAGCCTAACAGATTGACCAAACCAGAGGTAAGTTTGAGAGGAATGACTGCACGGTCCCGGCTGTGAACCGAGGCCACACAATCTGAGGGTAGAGCACCTTTAGGCGTGCAGGGACGGAGGTGGGGATCCTGACATGTTATGGGATAAAATGTCCTCATATTGTATGAGATAGTGTGCGTCTTGCTGCGTCAGTGGTGCCGAAGGGGCAGTCTGGGCGAGGAGATCATGAGGGAAATCCCAGGGAAGGAGGCTTCCTCCGTGTATTATGGGATGGCACACTTGCTTGGCCATCGGAGTCCAGTGTGTTGCGTATAGAGGTATCCTTAAAAATAAAAAAATAAATAAAAACATTTTTTTAAAAAAGGTTAGGGGTTGGGTTTTAGCCCAGTGGTAGGGCGCTTGCAAAGGAGGGGCAAGGCCCTGGGTTCGGCCCCCCCCTCCAAAAAAAAAAAAAAAAAAAAAGTTCTTTTCTTTTTTTTTTTTTTTCAGAGCTGGGACCCGAACCAGGGCCTTGTGCTTGCTAGGCAAGCCCACCACTGAGCTAAACCCCAACCCCCAAGGTTAAAGTTTTAAAACAAAGATTTCAGGCCTTGAGAGTAACACCTAGGTACAACCGTGTCAACAGGTTGCTTGAGGTTACATGGCCGCTGCTATATGTAGTAAAAGCTGTAAGGTGGAGACCACTCAGTTGGAGATTTGCAGCCAGATGGAAGATGGCTGATCTTACAGCCAGCAGGATACTCAGAAAAGAAGGCGTAAGTTAAATTTCTGCTAAGGAGCCTTTCATGGGCTTCAAAACCTTAAAGTCCATAGGAAGAGTCAGAGTCAGGAGAAAAAGTCCACAGCAGACAAAATAAAAGATACTGTCTTGGTCACTATTTGGTCAGCTTGACACAAGCTAGAGGAGGGAGTATCAGTCGAGAACACGCCCCCACCAGAATGGCCTGTGATACATCTCTTTGCTTGATGACTGATGTGGGTGGGCCCAGCTCACTGTGGGCAGCGTCACCCCTGGGCTGGTGGTCCTGGATGCTACACGAAAGCAGGCTAAGCAAGCCATGAGGAGCAAACCAGCCAGCATGGCTTCCCTGCATCAGCTCCTGCCTTCAGGTTCCTGCCCCAACCTCCTTCCCCAGTGATGGTCTGTTACCTGGAAATTTAAAGTGAAATTGACCCTGCCCTCCTCAAGTTGCTTTTGGTCATGGTGTCTGATCAGAACAATAGAAACTCTAAGATAGAAATATCTCAGGCCAGACCTTTAATAAAGAAGAAAAAAATATCCGAGATTCAATATGGCAGTCGGAGGGGGCTGGAGAGATGGCTCAGGGGTTAAGAGCACTGACTGCTCTTCCAGAGGTCCTGAGTTCAATTCCCAGCAACCACATGGTGGCTCACAACCATCTGTAATGAAATCTGATGCCTTCTTCTGGTGTGTCTGAAGACAGCTACAATGTACTCATATACATAATAAATAAATATTTTAAAAAATATGGCAGTCGGAGGCCTTCACAGTGGTCCAGCACAGCAACCCATGTTAATCATGGGATATGCAGTGCCTGAGCTGCCTGAGACTTTAAACACAGCAGTCAGAGGAGCCTCTCACCTGGCTTGTGAGACTGTGGGGAATGCGGGCCAATGGGAGTAGTCTAAGCACTGCAAAGCAGGAAAATTAAGTAATCTAGGAGTCCCATCTTGAGACGAAGGCTGCACAACCTGAGCTGTAGAGTTAGTCTCTAATGAGCTGTAGACTGGCTTATATGGGCCGTTAGAGACTCCTGGTTATCACCAGCTGAGGTCCCCCATGGATGCCAGGGACTGGAGGACAACAGAGAGAAGTGGGCATGTGAGAGGAAATATTTGATGCCCAGTTTAGGGGGCCAAATATGACCTGTTTGTTTACAAATGTTTACAGGGGCCCTGATGTTGCTGAGCCCCTGTGGTAGGACATAATCATCTCTGGGAGGGAGGAGAGGCTTTGCCAGATATAAGTGACTTAGACCAGCATGTGTGTAGGTCTGTCAGGTGCTAAAACAGATAAAATGAGAGGAAACCAAGCAAAGAGACTGCGCTGTGACTCTTGGATTCCAGTGTGGGTAGATTTACACCAATCTGGGCTCCTTAGGAGGGGAACAAAAAACAAGAGGAAACCCAGAGTTGGTGCTGGTGGGCCTTTGAAAGGTTGTATAAGGACTGACCAACAGTTCATCATTTGGGGTGGAGGAGGCACAGCTGGAGAGACAAGTCAGCAGTTAGAGTATGAGTTGCTCTCTTGACCTGACCTGAGTGAGATCCCCAGAAACCCCACCAAACTGCGCACAAGCTCCTACGACCCCAGCTCCAGGGTGACTTAACTCCTCCGTCCTCTGTAGGCACCTGCACTCCGGCACACAGACCCATACACAGGCACATAATTTAAAAAGAAAGAAAAAGAAACAAGGTCATAAGAGGGATTCCCAAACCAAAAGCCACGAGTGATCCCTACTGCACACTCCTCTCCTTACCCTGAAGGAGGTCGGGGTTAGGTTAATGGTACCCGGAGGTGAGGGTCAGGCAGGATACCTGGACTTCTGATGTTTAAAATATCTGGGCCAGACATGGTAGTGCACGCCTTTCATTCCAGCACTTGAGAGGCAGAGGCAGACGGATCTCTTGAGTTGGAGGCCAGCCTGGTCTACAGAGTGAGTTCCAGGACAGCCAGAACTATACAAAGAAACCCTACCCCTCAAAAAATAAATAACGGTGGGGGGGGCGCTGGGCAGATGATGGAAGCAGACATGTGTTGGCTCCTGGGGGCCCCCATGAGTGTCGGAGTCAATAAACATCCGTTGGTAGCCACGAACATAAAATAATACGGAGACTAAGCTTGGCTGAGGGCTGGCAGCTCTCTCCCTTGAGGAGACCAAGTACATCTGTCTCTTGGACATAAAGATTATTTGCTCAGCCAGGAGACCTCTCGGCAGCTTTATCTCTCGGGAGACACTGGCTGGCTAGAGTGTAGTCCTAGCTAAGTTCTGCTTAGCCCAGATGGGGCAAACACGGGTGTAGCATAAGGCAGAAAACATAGGTTTAACCTAAGAAGTTGGGTACCAGGAGAGCCCAAAGGAGGCAGATGAGGGCTGATCAGAACGGGCCCCATGATAATCCCCCAGGATCAAAGCATTGGGCAATTGAGGACAAAGGACAAAGACCTTTGTACAAGGCAGTTCCCCCATCCATGCTGTCATACCTGATAGTGCTCTTTTAGGAGCGATTTTAATGAAACCATAAATGCAACTCACTGAGTCTGTTCAGTGTTACTTGTATATGTGGTTCCAGGCCTCACCACTTGGCATTAGATAACCCAGTTAAGGGGCTCGTCTCTGGGAAAGACTGTTTCTCCCACTCCCAGCCTTCCTTAGTTGCCAGTAGTTCTTTGTCTGTGGGTGGGGCTTGTGGGATTTCCCCCCTTCCAACTATCAGGTCTACTGGTATATATTTAGGCATTTATGTAGGCTTAGGTTTTTCAAAACCTACTTTAATTAGGGTTCTTAAATGCTTCAACCTCCCTTGTAGCCCATCGACCAGAGGTAGCAGAAGATGGTTAATAGGTTAACAGGGATGTGACCCTGTTTAGAAGTAGTTCTTTGGGGTGAGGCCAATCTTTGTTGTCAGGATATCAGCAGTCCAGTCCAAAAACATCAAACACAATTCAGTAGCAGAAGTCCAGTCCAATTGGCAAACATCAAACATGAATCAGTAGCAGCAGTTCGATCCAAAGAAATCACGAGGCTCTGTCTAATCAGCGTGAGTCCGAGGAATCGGCAAGAAGCAGCCAGAAAACCACGAGAAGTTCTGTGGTGCACTTTTTCTCTACAAAGTCATGGACAAGCAAAGATCAGTGAAGACCAACAGTGTTGCAAGGCGAGCCAATGCAAGAGTGAAGAGTGTCCTCCACTGACTGTTGGGCTCTACTGTATTCTCTTTCCATACAACCTGGGTCCTCCCACGTGTCTGCCTCAGCAAAACATCCTCTCAGGCAGCTTCCAGAAACACCTCACGCCTCAACTGAGTCTCTGAAGAAACCAGAAGTTTCTACTTCACGTGTGTGTGTGTGTGTGTGTGTACATATATGTACAATAACAAGGAAAAAGAGGCCACGCTTTAGACAGTGGGCAGGGGGTGGTACACAGGAGAGGTGTTACATGAGGAAGGCAAAGGAAGGTGAAGTGATGTAATTATATTTAAAATTTTCAATTAAAAATAAAAAAACCCCAAGAATTGTAATGAAAATGATTTTAAAACAGGCGAAATGTTTTCACGTTGTATTCGATGTCAGTAGAGACCCAGTGACTTCTTCGTTGCGATCTGTGATCCCCTGATGCTTATGCAGAGTGGATGACCGTGGGCTTTCGGATGCTTCTCCAAGGGTGTCTCTGTAACTACTTGTTACAGGATGGCGGTTTGGGCTGGGACTTGACTGTCGTCCTGCCCGTCCTGTGTCTTATTGCATATAGAAGACAGTATGTTCACCCGCAAGTGTTCTGCAGATGTAAGACCCATTTGACAGCCATTTGAGCACACGAGAAGATGGAAAATCAGTCCTTGAAAGATAAGAGCACTGCATGCATCATCTGTGAAATTCTGGGCCTTGTGGGAGAAGGCACAGGGGATACCCCGAGGTGATTTTATAAAAATTCTACAGCAGCCTGAGTCTTTAAATAAAAATTAAGATTTTTATTTAAATTTAAAATTTTTATTTAAAACAAAACAAAAAGCAAAAACAGGTGTCAAAAGACAAAAGGTTGTCAGTAAAAATCCTAGTTCGAAGGGCTGGAAGGCGGCCCCACAGGGGAGAGCACATAGTATCCTTCCAGAGGACCAGAGTTCAGCTCCCCGCATCCACATCAAGCAGCCCACACCTGCCTGCCACTCCAGGTGAAGGGAGGGCTGACACCTCTCTTTTGCAGGTGCCTGCACTCATGTACACATACCCAAACATGGACACACATGTAATTTAAAAAACTTTAAAACTCCGAAAAACATCCCAGTGTCTGGTGTCAGTTACATTCCAGGAGTCGATGACTGAGATCCTAGAGCGATACAGACTTTAGTCATCGCTGCTGGCCGCTTTTTAGAACCGGATGGTACGAGTCTGTTCCTAAAGATGTTTCACTGCAAGAATTAAAGAAATAATGTTAGGACTGAATCAAAAAGCTCCTCTCTGTGGACTAGCTTTTGTGGTACCAGAAGGAGCTGTAAGGTTGCTGGAGAGAACTGTGCCTAAGTCCTACGCAGTGGTGGCTCTTGTGTGCTTCAGATGGAGTGCAGTATAGGAGGTGACAGATAAGGTGCCAGGTCAGCGGGGTTGGGGATTTAGCTCAGTGGTAGAGCGCTTGCCTAGCAAGCGCAAGGCCCTGGGTTCAGTCCCCAGCTCCGAGAAAAAGAAAAGGAAAAAAAAAAAAAAGAGTTGCTGCTGCCTTCTATACAAGAATGCTTTCCTCATTAAGGTGCTTCCCAGCATTGGTGGTTGTGGCTAGGGACTGTGACTGGAGACAACCTTTCAGAGTCAGTATTCTCCTTCCACCATGTGGGCCACACGGCCATTTCTGGTTGAGTCATGTGATGAAGACTCACGTGGTGTTTTGCGGAGGCATGGCCTATCAGAGGAGACGTGATGTTTGGAGAGAGTATAAACAGTGACGCTTCTTGGTCTCATGTCTTCGCTGATCTTCACTGCACTGAGAGAGCCACGGCAGAGGGCTCCTGGCACTCTGGCTGGTCCTGGTTGCTCGATGACTTCTGCCGACTTGGTGGTGGCCTGGCAGTTTCTGCTGGATCATGCCACCACTGCGGGTTCATGTTTGATGACACTTTTGAACTGGACTATTGGCATCCTGACACTACTGAACTGGACTGCTGGTATCCTGAAAAATGGAGATTGGAATTGTGGCAAAGAACTCCTTCTAAACAGGTTCTCATTCCCTTGTCCTAGTTACCATCTTTCTCCCCTACCTTTGGACAGTGGGCCAGAAGGGGGCCTGAATCGTTTGAGAACCCTTATTAAAGTAGGTTTTGAAAACTCTAAGCCGACATGTGGGTCCCAGGAGTGAACTCAGGTCCTCTCAGGGTTACCTGCTGAGTCATTTCACAGGCCCTAAGTTTTCACTTACAACTCAGGACCACCTTCCTGGGGTTAGAGCCACCCGCAGTGGGTTGGGCCCTCCCACATCAATCATTAATTAAGAAAATGCCTCACAGACTGGCCTACGTGTCAAGCTGATGACAGTGGTTCCTTAGTTGAGGTTCCCTCTTCCCAGGTGACTCAGTTTGGGTCAAGTTGACAAAACTGATGGCGTACTCTAGTACAAACATGCCCATACAATTGTGTGCTGCATATATATATATATATATATATATATATATATATATATATATAATAAATAAATGTAACAGACTTATGCAAAGCTCTGGGTTTAATCCCTACAACGTCATAATATAACACACATAGCTAAAATAGACACCTTTCGTTAACAGTTCATAATGGTTGATGTTATTTCTAATTAAGTAACTAATTAAGTAATTAATTTGTTTTTTGAGACAGGGCTTCTCTGTGTAGCTCTGGCTGTCCTGGAAATCATGCTGGCCTTGAACTCACAGAAATCCACCTGCCTCTTCCCCCTGAGTGCTATGATTGAAGGCATGTGCTACCACCTCTCACTGGATGAAGATATATTTAACCAAGTGCAGGCTGGCCTGACTCTTCTGACAACTTTCCTCCCTCCACCTCCCAAGTTCTAGAATTTCAGGTGGGAACTGCCATGAAGGGCTTAGATAATTACTTTAAAAACAAAACAGGAGCCCGGCATTATAGTACAGGCCTGCAACCCAAGCCCTTGGGAGGTAGAAGTGGGAGGATCAGGAGTTCAAGGTCACCCTTGGCTACATAGTAAACTCCAGATCAGCGCTGGTTACACGATGCAGTCTGGAAACGGGAAAAGAAACGAAAACAAGGGTTGGAGAGAAGGTTCAGTGGCTAAGAGTGCTTCAGAGAGGGCCAGTTTGGTTCCCAACAGAGGAGTCTCTCAGCTCCAGTCCTAAGTAACTTCCGGTCCAGGGGATCTGACACCCTCTTCGGGACTCTGGAGGCACATGATCTGTCTTGTAGACTCTGCCCAGCATAGACACACACACACACACACACACACACACACACACACACACACACACACACACACACTTAATTAAAAGATCTTAAAACAAAAACATCTTGGGTTCAGGACTACATCACTCGTCTGGTACATGCAGGGCTGTGAGTTTCAAGCCCACCCTCACAAAACAACCCCCAAATGACAAAAGCTCTATTTTATTTTACTTAGAACTTTGTTGTTACTATTAGAGCAACATTAAAGAATTATGGCAGGGGGAGGACAGCACTGGAGAGATGGCTCAGCCATTAAGGGCACTTGCTGCTTTTCCAGAGGATCCAGGTTTGATTCCCAGCACCCACAGCTCAAAAGCATCTGTAACTCCATGCTCAGGGGATCTGATGCCTTCTGGCCTCCTCCTAAAGCAGGCGGGCACCCACATGGTGCACAGACATACACATAGATAGAACATCCATACACGTAGTTAAGTCGAATATTTTTTTAATTTCTTTTTAATTTCTTTAATTAATTAGTGTTTGGGAGAGAGTTTTGATCTGTAGCCCAGGTTGGCCTGATCCTTAGACCTCGCTCTCCTGAATGCAGGATTATTGCTTACATTACAAGGCAGATGAGCTCCAAATTCTTTAGCTCGTTCCCAGTGCACTTGGCAGAGTTCCCTCTGCCTTGCAGAATGTATGTGCTGTCACCTTCTCCCCACGTGGTCCAGCCCCTCGATTTCCTCCTTAAGGAGGAAGGAAATTGTGTTTTCCATAGTTACTGTCTCCAGGACCCATATGGCTGCAGGCCGGTCAGCCAAGAGTTACACAATTCCAAGTGATCTCGTTTAATTATTCCCCCACACCAAGGGTTTTGCTGTGTAGCCCTGGCTGTTCTGGAGCCCGCTCTGTTAACCAGGCTGGCCTCAAACTCAGAGATCCATCTGCCTCTGCCTACCCAGATCCATCCCCCAGCTGATCTTGTTTAACTGTTTCTTCTCTCTTTAATGCATAATTTTTAAAAAGGCCGTTAATTATGGAGCACCATCCATGTTAAGAACTTCACATTCAATGTCTCGTTTAATCCCAAGCAAGAGTGTACGAGCTAGACACTGTTACTGCTCACTGTACAAATCGTAAAACCCAAGAGACGAGGAGCCGCCTTTAAGAATGGATGGACAGATTTTAAATCCTCTTTAATGAAAAAGTAAACTGCAAGGACGACTTTTACTTCTGCTAAATATATACATTAAAAAGGTTTTCACGGTGGGAGGGTGGGGAGGGGAACACCCATAAAGAAGGGGAGGGGGAGGGATTAGGGGGATGTTTGCCCGGAAACCGGGAAAGGAATAACACTTGAAATGTAAATAAGAAATACTCAAGTTTAATAATAATAAAAAAAAAAAAAAAAAAAAAGGTGTTCACCTGAGGCTGGAGAGCTGGCTCAGTCGTGAAGAGCACTTGTTTTATAGAAGACCCTCGTTTAGTTTCCAGCACCTCATAAGGTAGCTAAGAATTGTCTGTAACTGTGGTTGCAGTGAATCTATCGCCCTCTTCTGGCCTTCTTAGGCACTACTGCATGGACATGGTACACAAACACATGCAAGCAAAACACCCATAAACTTAAAATAAAAAATAAGTAACATTGGGCTGGAGAGATGGCTCAGTGGTTAAGAGCACTGACTGCTCTTCCTGACGTCCTGAGTTCAAATCCCAGCAACCACTTGGTGGCTCACAGCCATCTGTAATGGGATCTGATGCCTTCTGGTGTGCCTAAGACAGCTACGATGTACCTATATATAATAATAAGTAAATCTTTAAAAAAATAAGTAACATATAAAATCATTATCTAACCTTTACCAGGGCCTTAATAGCTGAATTTCCATCTGAACCCCTACTTTCTGGTCCTTACCCCCAGCCTCAACGAAGCTAAATGTCATGCTTATGGTCAATAAACTGGAAGCTTTTTTTTGTTTGTTTGTTTTTTTTTTGGAGCTGGGGACCGAACCCAGGGCCTTGCGCTTCCTAGGCAAGAGCTCTACCACTGAGCTAAATCCCCAACCCCCCAAGCTTTTTTTTTTTTTTTTTTTTTTTAAATACTTTATGTACATGAATACACTGTTGCTCCCTTCAGATTCACCAGAAGAGGGCATCAGATCCCATTACAGATGGTTGCAAACCAACATGTGGTTGCTGGGAATTGAACTCAGGACCTATCTAGCCCCCAAACTTGAAGTTCTTTTTTTTTTTTTTTTTTTGGTTCTTTTTGAGCTGGGGACCCAACCCAGGGCCTTGCGCTTCCTAGGCAAGCGCTCTACCACTGAGCTAAATCCCCAACCCCTCAAACTTGAAGTTCTTAACAGCGATACTTTGTCTGGCTTTTTAAAATCTAAAACTCTGTTACATCATCCTCTACCTTGGAACTTCCTGATCCTCCCGATCCTCCCCTGTGAGGCCATCTCCCCTACCCACATCTGCCCAGCTGAGCCACTAAAGCCCTCACAGGAGCAAGACTTTGACCCCCTCTCCAGGGAGCAACTGTGCTGCTGAGGCTAGAAGAAGAGGGAGGGACAGAGACAGGGACTTGAACAAGTCGGGGAGATCAGCCCCAGCCCTTTTCTCAGTAGGAATGTTCCCAAACACCCCTGACCTCTCACCCCAACCCGCCTCAGTGTGAAAAGCCACTGCCTCAGCCATCCCCACTTCAAGGACCAGCAACTGCCTCTGGAGGATCTGGGGCATCGTCATGGCAACCATGCCAGGCAAGCTTGGGGTGGGCTCTTTAAAGTCTTTTATTGCATCCTCCTCCCCGCCCCCTCCAAACACAGCCTGCTTCTCTTAGTAACTTAGAGGCTGAGCAAATTGGAATGTTCCAGAAGAGGAGGGACTATTGGCCCTCACGGTGTCTCTCAAGTTAGAGAGGAACATGTCTCTGGTGGTAATCTCACCTTTCTTCCGACAGTCTAGTAGAAGACGCAAGCTCTCTGTCCCTGCACCCTCAGAGCCCCTCTGTGGACATTTCTTCCTCACTGGGGACAAAGAATTGGGGTGCGTCTAGACTCCTTCCTCTGTTTGCACTTGTGCCTTACTGCATGGGTGGGGGTGGGGATGCTCAGGGCTTGTTGACCTAGACAGAGGCCTCGTGTGGGTGATTAGCTGTCACGTTGGGTCTAAGCTCCTTACCCTCCCAATCTAGTTTCTCCAACCCCCAGATCTAATCCACAGGTAGGGGGATTGAAGGCACAAGCAGGACTTAGCAGCCTCAGTGGGTCTCCAGCGTCTGACTTAGCACCCCACCAGTAGTGGCCACGGGAAGTCCACAAGCTGTCTCCGCGAGCATCTTTGCGTTTGTGAGCTTCCTGCCACTCCCTGCCTCTGAGCATGCGCATCCGTGCCTCTTCCTGTGTACAATCTCTGCTGATGTCCTGGGCCTCCGCCTTTGAAGCTGTTGGTGATGATGGATGGCACTGGGTAAAGAGTCACACGAGTCTCCTGGACAAGACTGTGATTGGGGACAGGACACGGGGACACAGACTTACAGGGGATGTGGGTATTAGGCCACACAGAGTTTAAATGGCAGTCTGTGTGTGTGACTGACGTGGTGTTTGAGGAACACTGGATCATTTGTATTTGACACAGATTGGGTGGTTCTGAACTGTAGCTAATACAAGATTATCCCAATGATGCAATAATAACCATCCGAAAGGAATTTAGGGAACAGCGGAAAGTTTTAACTGGGGCAGTTGGAGCCCCGCCCCATGGATGTTTGCCTGTAACTGGACACAGTTTTAGTTGTAGAACCCTAGGGGTAGCTTGCCTGTCAAGACTTCGAAGACTGGGCACTATCTTCTAACAGGAAGTGGCCGTGGGTGCTGCCCACTGGTCTATAAAGTCCTGGACAGCTCCCCACGTTAAAGACGTTTTCGTCTCGCAAAGAGAGAAGCTTGCATCTGTCAGTGGTCTCTCAGGGCACTGAGATTTCCATTAGAACCTCCTGACTAGAGAAGGGAGCTGAGCAGCTCAGTCAGTGAAAGAGGTTATGTCCTTACTTGAGGGTTGTGGGGAGCTTGGGGTGACAAAGCATCTGATCCATCAGGGTTACGGGACCACCATCTTCCAAACTAGAGTGATCCGTCAGCCTCAGAACCACTCCTGCTGAGTGCTCCTCCCCTTTGAAGTGTTCTTAACAAGGAGCCTTGGTAAAGCAATGCTCAACCCTCTTCTACCCGACAACCATTTGATTCCATACGGTTGTAACTCCGGTTTAATTAACCCTGCATCTATTTTGATCCAGACTGTATCTCCCATACTATCTTTACTCCAGACTGTCATCAACAACAGAGTGTCACCCCAGATGACTGGCTGATTATACCCAGGTCAGCAGCAGCTAATGTGGCGCAGGTTTTAATCATCCAGACACTCCTTATGCAATTCATGTTAGCTGGGGCTGACGTACGGCTATAATTTCTTATTCTATTTAGGATGATCTTACTTTGGAATATAAGAAAAAATGGGTGTCAGGTGTCAGTTTGAATTTTTTTTTTCTTTTTTTTTTTTTTTTTTTGGAGCTGGGGACCCGAACCCAGGGCCTTGCGCTTGTTAGGCAAGTGCTCTACCACTGAGCTAATTCCCCAACCCCCCAGTTTGAATTTTCTACAAGATTTAATGAAAGACAGCAATACCAACTTGTGCTGGGTCTTTACTAGTACTGGATCAGTTCTAAGTAGTTGTGTGTGTGTGCTGGCGTGTGTGTGTGTGTGTGTGTGTGTGTGTGTCTGTATGTCTGTCTGTCTTGGGGTGGAGGCCTGGTTCTTTATTTTTCATTTTAGGCAGAATCTTGCTTTCTAGCCCAGGCTGATCTTGAGCTTGTGATCCTCCTGCCTCATAAGACCTGAGGTTTCACACCATCCCTGGCTGGTCCTCAAACTTCTGGAATAAGTGTTGCGGGTTGCCTTCACCATTCAACATAAGGTAGTGATATGAAAAGTGCTCGGGCTTTTCCCAGTCCGTGTAGCTGGTAATCAACAGAGCCAGGGCTTGAGCAGAGGTAACCTGGCTTAGAAGCACCTTCAGCGCCAGGACCCCTCCCTGAATGCATTTATGCCGGGCAGCTAGGCCAGGTTGATGCTCACTTCCTTAACAAGAGGTACTGTTCTATCAGTGAGCAAAGTTCAGGCACAGACATGCTTACAATACAAAGACTCACTCATTCTTTTGTTTTTCTAAGATCAAGTTGTCCTAATAGCGTTAAGCCACCCATGTGACTCTCCTCACTGGACAAATAAGAGACTTGTGGTGACTTTAGACAACACCTTGGCAGGCAGGGGCAGCCAGGGTTGGTCTTGGAAAGAAGGGTGGTAGGAGAAAAGAAAGAAGAGGAGGTGAGGAGGCCATGGTGGCACCAGACCAACTCGGCTTAGACAGGTGCTGGATCACAAGCTAAGTACATAGGTCATTCTTTTTTTTTTTTTTTTTTGGTTCTTTTTTTTTCGGAGCTGGGGACTGAACCCAGGGCCTTGTGCTTCCTAGGCAAGCGCTCTAACCACTGAGCTAAACCCCAACCCCTACATAGGTCATTCTTACGGTTTCGATGATGACCCAAGACCCAGCTCAACACTGTGACTTTCTCTGGGTTGTTAGTAAAGAGTCATCATGGTGAAACCAATGTCACTAACAACAGGCAGGCCAAGGGTCAGTCCTATCATCCTAGGGAAAGATGCCTGGGTCAGATCGTGAGGGTCCTGCTGAGGAGACCCAGGGTAGTGGGAACTGGGGGACAGCTGGGTCTGGCTTTCTTGTTATGTCAATGGTCCCTTCACTGGGCGAGGTACAATTCTCTGGATCTGTGTGGGTAGGTTGGAAAAAAAAAATTCACAAAAGCCTTCATCCTACTTCTGTTAGAAGTGAGACTGTAGTGCCCTCTCATGGAAGCATCCAGAATTTAAGTGGTATCAGCTTGGGGACTTGGCAGACGCCATCAAAGGGAAGATAATTCATTGGGGGCAGGGTGTCAGAGAAGATAAGTTATGGTTCTTCCTCAGTGGGGAATTATTTGTCTTAAAATAAATGTTTGGAGACTGAGCCTGTCTTCCATATGATTAGATTTATAATGGCTTGCTTAGTACTGTGTATTTTGGCTTCATCTGGGTGGCTTCCACTAAGTACGGAAATGAATAGCTTTTCTTTGTTAACCTAAATTTCTCCGGGAAGAAAAAAAATTGTGTGTTTGGCCGAGGTGTAATGAGTTTAATTTATGAATCACAGTAAGATTTGTCTACAAATTAGACATGTTGAAAAGTTGAGTATGATAATGACGCTTTTTCTTTTGTATGCAAATAGTACATGAATACATTAATTTAATGAACTTTACTGAAGTAAATAATTCATGCAGAAGACTGTTTAATCACAGGTTATGCATAATTACCACTTGAACACATCTGTGTAAACCTGACTGGCTGAGTCTGTTGGGGAGTGCATCATTTCTCACAGCTGCGGAGGTTGGGACATTCAGGAGCAAGGTGCTGAAAGGGCGGGCTTCCGGTGAGGGCTTTCTTCTTAGCTTGCACAAGGCCGCCTTCAGATCACAACCAGCAATGGCTCTAGCCCTTAAGGACGCTTGGATGAGGCCTCTGCCCGTGCCAGGAGGATGCACCGTTCAGCTGCTAGCAGTCACTAACTAGAACCGAGTTTTGGGCACACCCCCTAGCCACGCCCCCTTCGGTTCTCCCTAGGTAACCAGTAGCCAGGGGAGTTGCAGCTGACTTTGAACTTCATATAGTTCAGGTTAGACAGCGTAGGCTCTTGTTTCCACGGGCCCGATCTTGTTATGTGTGGTTGCTTGTCCGTTTTCACCGTGGTTTAGTGTTCTGTTGCGTGGCTATGTTGTCATGTGTGCATTCTAGTTTTTCAGGTCTTTTGTTTTGTTTTTAGGGTTTTTGTTTTTGTTTTTGTTTTTGTTTTTGTTTCTTGGGTTTTTTAAAAAAAGATTTATTTATTATGTTACTTATTTATTATGTATACAGCATTCTGCCTGCATATATGACTGAAGGCCAGAAGAGGGCACCAGATCCCGTTACAGATGGTTATGAGCCACCGTGTGTTTGCTGGGAATTGGACTCAGGACCTCGGCAAGAGCAGCCAATGCTCTTAACCTATGAGCCACTTCTTCAGCCCTCGTTTTTTGTTTTTCAAGGGGGCATTTCTCTGTGTAGCTCTGGCTGCCCTGGAACTCTCTCTGTAGACCAGGCTGCCTCTGAACTCAGAGACTGTCCTGCCTCTGCCTCCTGAGTGCTGGGATCAAAGGCGTGCGCCACCAAGCCAGGCTCAGTCTTTCGGTTTTAACCTGTTGTAAAGAACGTTGTCGTTTGGCACACATCCTAGGAGTAGAATTTGCCTCCGATTTGTTTAAAATTGTTTACCTTTGTAGTTGGCGTCAAATGGTTTTATAAGGGGGTTGTACCAAAGACAGTCCCACCAGCAGTTTCTGGCCATTCAGTCATGGTAAAAAGTGCTTCCGTTTACACAGCACAGCAATTGGGACCTTTCACAGACTACTTTCCTGAGAGCGTTAGTTATTAGCCAACACTCCCTCACACACAATTCCAACATTTCCACCATTTTGGTGGTATCAGCCTTTTTATCTCCCTAAAGAGGAATATTTAGTAATTAACTAATGGGGGGGGGCTTGCTGGGAAAATCGAGGCTTTCACATATGATAAGCAGGTGCTTAATCACTATGTTACAAACCCAGCTCCCGATGCAAAACAACTTTATTTGAGACAGGACTGCTACATAGCTCTGGTTGGCCTGGAACTTTAGACCATGCTAGCCCCAAGCTTACAACAATCTTCCTGAATGCTGGGACTACAGGCATGTGCCATGTTGTGTGTGTGTGTGTGTGTGTGTGTGTGTGTGTGTGTGTGTGTGTGTGTGTGCTTTGCCTACATGCATGTATGTCTGCCGCCTGTATGTCTGATGTCCGCAGAGGTCAGTCAGAAGAGGGTCTTGGATCCCTGGAACTGGAGTTACAGGCAGTGAGCCCCCATTTAGATTCTGGGCACAGAACAAGTGACCTTAACCACTGAGTCCAGCACCCCGACTCAAAATTTTTATTCAATATTTTTAGAATTCTAATGTAAAGCAGAAGTTGAAAATATCTTAATTTTTTGTCAAGCCTAACTATTTAAGTCAGACATGTCTTATTTTATAGAATACTTCTATCTATATATATACACACACAAACCTCCAAATTTAAAAATGAGGACATTCTGTTTCCAGCCCCTTACAAATCCTCTTTTTCTTTCTCCGCCATCCTTCTGTGTGTGCTTCACTCTATCCTCGCCATGATTTCTCTCAGGAGTTCCAGGACCAGGCCGGGTAGGCAGGGAGGTCCTGTAATTCCAGCACTTGGGTGGTAGAGGCAACAAGAGGATCAGGAGTTCAGAGTCATCCTGGGCTACCTTGTGAATTTGAGGCTAGCCTAGGGTATATGAGATTGTGTCACACAAAGAAAAAAATTGCAATAAGGAAAAAAAAAAAGAACTTTGGACCAAGCGATTCCTGACCAAGACATAAACACAAAATCGCTCCATTACCCAAAGGATTAGTGTAAGAACTGATAAAATGAGAGTCAGATCTGGAGGGGACACTGGAGAAGAACCCAGCTGGAGCTGCAAGAAACTACATACAAAATGGCAAAAGTATTTACGCAAGGCTTCTGTCGTCTGGTCACTCCAAGCCAGGCATGTCACCGTAGATAACAGACATGCTCTCCTGGGTGTATCTCTCATCAGAAGGCCGGGAAAAGGTTCAGAGCAACCCTGCTCTGAACAACTCAAATGTCCATCAGCAGTAGAATGGGCAGGGCTTTAAAAAAAAACAATTTTTGTTTGTTTGCTTGCTTATTTATTTTGTATGTAGGTCAGAGGACAACTTGCAGGAATCATTTCTTTCTTTCTACCTTGGACTCCCTGGGAACAAACTCAAGCCGCCAGGCTTGGAGACAGGCACCTTTACCAGATTGAGCCATCTCAATACCCCTTGCATGCATGCATGCATGCATTCATTCATTTTTTTATGTGTATTGGAATTTTGCCTGCATGTATGTCTGTACACCACTTGCATACCTGGTGCCCTCAGAGACCAGAGGAGGGAGTCAGAGTCCTTGGAACTGGAACTACAGATGGTTGTGAGCCACTATGGGATGCTAGGAGTTGAGCCTGGAGTCTCTGGAAGAACATTTAGTGTGTATAACCCCCGAGCCATCTCTCTAGTCCCCTTTCAAAATTTTTAATTGAACTCTATTTGTGGTACTGGAGATTGAATGGAGGCCTCACGCTAGTGAGCCAGCAGCCTACCTGGGGGTGGGCAGTCTCCCAAGGTCAAGTATACTCTGGGCATTGGCTTCAGAGCAGAAAAGGTGGGGCTGGGTGTGGCTCTGTGGGAAGAGTGCTTATCTAGTATTCTAGTTTGGTTTCCTGTTGCTGTGATAAACAACTTGGAGCGAGAAGGGAGCCTGGAGGCTGAATAACTATGAAGGCCACAGCATTCTGGCTTTCTTCCTCTGGCTTGTTTAGATACCCAACCCCCTTCCCAGGGCAGGCGGATGTGGCGATTAAGATGGGTGTCACTATGTATTCCTAGCTGGCCAGACCAGGCAGGTCTCAAACCCACACAGATCCTGGCTCTGCCACAGTGCTGGAATTAAACATGTGGGCCACCACACCCAGCACGGCTACCTCCCTTACACAGACCAGGTCTGCCCACTCGGGGATGGCGCCGCCCACCGGGCCCTCTCACCTAACTAGCAATCAAGAAAATGCCCCACAGACTTGCCCACAAGACAATATGATAGAGGCAATTCCTCCAATGAGAGCCCCTCTTCCCACACGTGCCAAACTGAGAAACAAGATTAGCCGTCAACACTTAGCATGCACAAAGCCGTACGCCTGATCCCGGGCCACCAGGCCTGGTGGCAAATACATGCACTCAGCAGGAGGATCACAAATCCAAGGTTGTGCTCCATTTACATAAGGTCAAGGGCAGCTTGAGTCACTGGAGGTCGTATCTCAAAACACAGAAGCTACAAACAAAAAGATAAGAGGAATGTTATCTTTTGGTTTTACAAAAAAAAAAAGAGAATGGAATGTTAATAGTAAAATCCGAGTAAGGGTTGGGGATTTAGCTCAGTGGTAGAGCGTTTGCCTAGGAAGAACAAGGCCCGGGGTTGGGTCCCCAGCTCCGAAAAAAAAGAACCAAAAAAAAAAAAAAAAAAAAAAAAAAATCTGAGTAAACCTCTCCTACTTTGAATGGAGAGATCACACCTTTAATCCCAGCACTTGGGAGGCAGAGTTCTCAGAGCTCCAAGAACTCAGATCTCCTCGGAGTTCAAGGCCAGCCTGGGCTACAGAGTGAGTTCCAGGATAGCTAGGGATAGCTGGGGAGAAACCTTGTCTCAAAAAACAACAACGGGGGTTGGGGATTTAGCTCAGTGGTAGAGCGCTTGCCTAGCAACTCGGTCCCCAGCTCTGAAAAAAAGAAACAACAACAACAACAACAAGGAAAACCGGGAAAAAAAAAACCAAAAAGAAGTGAAGACACAGAATAGTGCACACAATCACATGATTGATTACAACCCGTAGAGTTTGAGCCCTCGTACCACTCGTCCATAGGGGTGCACACTGGGCGGGGTGACCTAGAAAGTGGCACTAACTTGCAGAGGACAGAGCCTGTTTGAATGCTGGGATTGTTCCAGTCTGGATCCAGGTGATGGCAGAATCGACTTGTATGTTCAATTGTATTTAAATTATGCCCTAATAAAAATTTTTAAAAAATCAAACGGTTGGCAGTTATTCAGAGTAATGTCAGAGACAACTGCCAATTATGCTGACTGATGCTTTTAGGGACAGCCCTGTCTTTTTCCGATGTTCACTTGACATCGCAGTGTCATCATGGAAATACCATTGTCCTGGTTTCCTTTCTGTTGCCGAGGTGAGAACACTCTGGCTGAAAGCAGCTTAGAAGAGGAAAACATTTGGCTTACGTGTCCAGATCACAGTCCACCATCAAGGGGAAGCTGGAACAGAAATTAAAGAGGGACGTTGTTTGTGTTTTAAATTATGTGTATAATTGTTATTTTTTAAAAAACAGGATCTCTCTAATGCAGACAAGGTTGGCCTCAGACTCAGAGGGAAGCAGAGGCCAGGGGGGAATGCTGTTTGCAGGTTCAGCCACTTACAAGCTCATGTGTTAGCTTTCCCCCAGCCTAGGACCACCTGCCTAGGAATGGTGCCACCCACAGTGGGCCAGGCCCTACTGCATCAATTAATATCAATTTAACCCCAACCAGCCAATCTGATCTAGATAATCCCTCAACCAAGGGTTTCCTCTTAGACTATTCTAGGCTGTGCCAAGTTAACAGTTAAAGCTCATTAGGATGACAAATTTTCCTCTTTAAAAAATTTAAAGTAGGGGCTGGAGAGATGGCCCAGTGGTTACGAGCACTGACTGCTCTTCTGGAGGGCCTGAGTTTGATTCTCAGCATCCACATGGTGGCTAGCAACTGCCTGTAACTCCGGTTCCTGGAGATCTAACTCCTGGTCTTCTGCACACGCCTGGTGCACAGATAGACATACATGCAGGCAAAACTCGGCATACATAAAATAAACCTCAAAAAATTAAAATTTTAAACCAAAAATTTTATAGAACCAAAGATCATATATACATGCTGGTTAGTGTTAATTCATTGTCAATCCATAAGCACTATGGTGTATATAGGTGTGTGTGTGTGTGCGCGTGCATGTGTGCGCGTGTGTGCGCTAGATATATATTGCTAGAGAGTTCCAAAAGTTATAAAGTAAAACTAATGAAGAGGAAAACAGTTGGAAATTGTATTACCCTCAAAAATTTACTTTTCTCAAAGTGAGATAATCAGCTAAGAGTAGGGGTGGGCGTCTTATCCTTAAACCCAGCACTCAGCACTCAGGAGGCAGAGGCAGGAGGGTTTCTGAGATCCTGGGTTTTTTTTTTTGTTTTTTTTTTTTTGGTTCTTTTTTTGGAGCCAGGGACCGAACCCAGGGCCTTGCGCTTGCTAGGCAAGCGCCCTACCACTGAGCCAAATCCCCAACCCCGATCCTGTTTTTTAAAAATAACAATTTATACATATAATTTAAAACACAAATGAAGGCCGGAGAGGCAGCGCATCAGGTGAGGGTGCTTGTCATCAGCCCGAGTGTGTGACCCCAGGGACTCACACAGCAGGAAGAGAGGACTGATTTCCACAAGTTGTTCTCTGGTTTTCGTTTGTTTGCTTTTGAAAGGTTTATTCATTTATTAAATATAAGTACACTGTAGCACTGTAGCTGTCTTCAGATACACCAGAAGAGGGCATTGGATCCCATTACAGACGGTTGTGAGCTGTGGTTGCTGGGAATTGAACTCAGGACCTCTGGAAGAGCAGTCAGTGCCCTTAATCATTGAGGCCATCTCTCCAGCCCTGTTCTCTGATCTATACAACACACACACACACGCATGCACACTGAAATAACAAAACAAAACATTGGGGCATAGTTTGAGTTTTGGCTTGCCTGGGTTTAGCCAAAGGTCAAATACAACAATAAAATAATTACATGCTTTTTAATTAAAATTCTATCTATCTATTTTTGGTCAGAGGCCAGCTTGTAGGAGATGATTCTCTCCTGCTATGTAGGTTCTGCATTGAACTCAGGTTGTCAGGCTCTGCAGAAGTGACTCTACCCACCGAGCCATCTGGCCGACCCTATGTGACTGTCCTGAAACATCCTATATAGATCAGGCTGTCCTCAGACTCACAGATCTTCCTGCCTCTACCTTGTGAATGCTGGCATTGAAACCATCTCAACAGTTTATCTATTTACTTTGTGTGTGTTTCGAGATCAGAAGACAATTTATGGGAGTCACTTCTCTCCTTTCATGTGAGTTCCAGGGAAGGAATTCAAGTGCCTGGGACGGGGATTGGCAGCAAGCATCTTCATCTGCCGAGCCATTCTGTTGGCCCTCATTTGCACCCGCCTGCCCTGCCTCACAGGGCTAAAATTATGCCTTCCTTTTTGCCTGCTCTGTTTTAGTTTTTGGAGACAGGGTTTCTCTGTGTAGCCCTGGCTGTCCTGGAACTTGCTCTGTAGATCAGACTGGCCTCGAACTCAAGGAATCCAACTGACTGCCTCCCGAGTGCTGGGATTATAGGCCTGACAGCACCGCCTGACACGTTTACCACTTCTACTGTGGACCTGGGTTTGGGGTTCAGAGGTAGAGTTCTTGCCTCTCTCCTGCAAAGCCCTGGATTTGATGACCCCAGTGCTGCGATAGAAAACAGGCAAACAAGCTTTGAGCATGCTCTGATATTTTATTTGACATTTTCTTTTGTCAGTCGCAGGTTCAGGAGGAATGAGTTTGCTTAGATCAGAAAGGCAGAAGGCTCTAAGGGGCAGACCTGTAGTTAAGAACATTACAGACGTGACAGCAAATGCTGGCGAGGATGTGGAGAAAGAGGAACACTCCTCCATTGTTGGTGGGATTGCAGACTGGTACAACCATTCTGGAAATCAATCTGGAGGTTCCTCAGAAAATTGGACATTGAACTGCCTGAGGATCCAGCTATACCTCTCTTGGGCACATACCCAAAAGATGCCCCAACATATAACAAAGACACGTGCTCCACTATGTTCATAGCAGCCTTATTTATAATAGCCAGAAGCTGGAAAGAACTCAGATGCCCTTCAACAGAGGAATGGATACAGAAAATGTGGTACATCTACACAATGGAATATTACTCAGCTATCAAAAACAATGACTTTTTGAAATTCATAGGCAAATGGATGGAACTGGAAAATATCATCCTGAGTGAGGTAACCCAATCACAGAAAAACACACATGGTATGCACTCATTGATAAGTGGCTATTAGCCCAAATGCTTGAATTACCCTAGATGCCTAGAACAAATGAAACTCAAGACAGATGATCAAAATGTGAATGCTTCACTCCTGTAAAAGGGGAACAAGAATACCCTTGGCAGGGAAGAGAGAGGTAAAGATTGAAACAGACAGAGAAGGAACACTCATTCAGAGCCTGCCCCACATGTGGCCCATACATATACAGCCATCCAATTAGACAAGATGGATGAAGCAAAGAAGTGCAGGCCGACAGGAGCGGACGAGATCTCTCCTGAGAGACACAGCCAGAATACAGCAAATACAGAGGCGAATGCCAGCAGCAAACCACTGAACTGAGAATAGGACCCCCGTTGAAGGAATCAGAGAAAGAACTGGAAGAGCTAGAAGGAGCTCGAGACCCCTTATGAACAACAATGCCAAGCAACCAGAGCTTCCAGGGACTAAGCCACTACCTAAAGACTATCGTGGACTGACCCTGGACTCTGACCTCATAGGTAGCAATGAATATCCTAGTAAGAGCACCAGTGGAAGGGGAAGCCCTGGGTCCTGCTAAGACTGAACCCCAGTGAACTAGATTGTTGGGGGGGGCGGCAATGGGGGAGGATGGGGAGGGGAACACCCATAAAGAAGGGGGAGGGATTAGGGGATGTTTGCCCGAAACCGGAAAGGGAATAACACTCGAGATGTAAATAAGAAATACCGGGGTTGGGGATTTAGCTCAGTGGTAGGCGCTTGCCTAGGAAGCGCAAGGCCCTGAGTTCGATCCCCAGCTCCGAAAAAAAGAACCAAAAAAAAAAAAAAAAAAAAAGAAATACTCAAGTTAATAATAATAATAATAAAAAAAAGAACATTACAGACATGTGGCTTGCTGCTGGCTGCAGCGGGGTGGGCACACATATCCCAGAGGTTGTTGGGTTAGCCTCTTAGTTATCCCGACTGGGTTTGGATTTGTGTTGGGTGGTCCTGACCAAGAAGCGGAAGCCAATCCCGCATGGGCTGCTGTTAGCAAGAACGGTTGATGGGAACTATACTGGGAGACATAGAGCAGGATGGGAAAAGGTAGAACGTGACAAGATGAGCCGATGGATATCAGCCCAACTGCCCAACAAGTCCAACAATGAAAAGAATGAGAGGTTGGACCTAGGGGCGCATACCTTCAATTTTAGAATTTAGGAGGCAGAGGCGGGTGGATCACGTGAGATCAAGGCTGCCTAATCTACATAGAGGGTTCCAGGCTAGCCAGGGTTACGTAGTGAGACCTTGTCTCAAACAAACAAACAAAAAAAAACAAACAAGATTGAGTCAGGTGATGGTGGCGCGTGCCTCAAATTCCAGCACGTGGGAGGCAGAGACAGGAGGCTCTCTGAGTTCAAGGCTAGCCGGTTCTACAGAGGGAGTGCCAGGACCCGCAGGGGTACACAGAGAAACCCTGTCTCAAAACAAGGAAAAAAGTAAAAACGAATGCTGAAAGTCAGCTGAAAACTCAGTAAGGCATAGTGGGCTAAACAGCAAAGATTTACAAACCCAGTCAAGTGTATTGTTAAATAAGCAATTATATATAGCAAGTGTGAAAAAGAGTCTTAAGTAAACTTTAATTTAAAAGACATGCGGAGGCTATCAAGATGGCGCAGTGGTAAAGGCACCTCCTACTCGAGGCCAATAACCTCAGTTCCATCTCCAGAACCAACGTAAAAGTAAGTAAAATAAAGCCAGTCTTAAATCCCAGCACAGACAGAAGGAGCTCCGTGAATTTGAGGCCAGCCTGGTCTACACAGTTCCAGGACAGCCAGGGCTGGGTAGAGAGACCCTGTTAGAGTTATTTTTGACTCATGGAGTGCGTTGTGTGGTATTTTAGGCTAGTCTTCATTTACATTCCTCTGATATTAATAAAAGTGAATATTTTATTACTTCATCAATTGTACATGTTCCCTTTTCTGAGATTGTTTTTTATCAAGTTTCTGCTGAATGAGTTCCCCTTTTCTTACTGTTTTATGGGTGCTGTTTGTATAGACTAATTCATGCCTTACTGAGTACACTGTAAATGTCTCCTTGGTGTGTGGCTTATATTTTTATTTTTCCTAGGTGTAATAAACAGAACCAATATAACTATGGAGAGTATTTATTACTTTCATGAATAGCATTATTCAAGCAATTATCTGGCTATTAGAATTATGATATGCAATAATGCCAGTGTTTTAATTTGCACTATTTGAGATCTTGCAAATAAGTTCTTGGCTATAAGACAATATACAGGCTTAGTTTTGTTGGCTTAAAATTTCTTCTGGGGGGGGTGCTGGAGAGATAGCTTCAGTGGTTAAGAGCACTGACTTCACTTCCAGAGGTCCAGAGTTCAATTCCCAGCGACCACATGGTGACTCACAACCATCTGTGATGGGATCCAGTGCCTTCTTCTGGTGTGTCTGAAGGCAGTGACACTCACACAATTTCTTTTACATTTTCTTACTTTACCTTATGTATATGAAGGTTTTGCCTGAGTGCACGTATGCTCTGTTGGAGCCCCTGGAACTGATATTACAGATGGGCAGCCAGTGCTCTGAACCTGCGAGTCTTCTCTGCAGCCCCCATTGTCTTGTTTTATCGTTTGGCAGTGCTGGGAACGGGACTGCAGCCCAGGGTTACAGAACATGCCAGGCAGGTGTTATGCTACAGTGCTACACCCTCAGCTCCAAAGCTCTCCCTACAGATACTTAGCTAACACACTTTCTCTTACAACGTGGCTTCCACACACAGGACTTACTTAAAGCTGGAAGGAGAGAACCAGCTCCACGTAAAGTTGAGCGGCGACCGTGTCATGCACATACAATATAAGAAATCATTTTAATTGTGGGCGTTTAGTGCTTGTCAAGTATATTCAAGTTCCCGATTTCATCTCCAGCATAAGAATAAAAAATGTGGCAAACTATAATCTGTTTTTCGTATTTAAGTATTTGAGGGCTGGGCATGGTGGCACAGGTCTCTAAGCCCAGCCCTTGGGAGTTGGAGGAAGGAGGATGGTGAATTCAGAACCATCCTTGGCTACATATTCAGGGTCATCCTTGGCTACACATTGAGTTCAAGAACAACCTAGGCTATGTGACAACTATGTCAAAAAAATAAGACTAAATCCATATTTGAAAATCCTTCCTCGTTGCTTTTTTTGCATACACTTAGCAGGTTTTAAATAACTGCCGCGATAACATTTTACTCTGAAGTATTACATGTAGCCTTCAGTTGACGGAGATGTCAGAAATGAGAATGAATACATTTGGCTCCTGAGCTGTCTAAGGGCCCAGGCCAAAGTCACAGATGGGAGAGCAGATGTGAGCCAAATACCAAGTCTGCCAGTCAGCTGAAGTCAACCAAGTCTGCTCGTCAGCTGAGATGCATGGCCTACCAGAGACTACTGCACATGGCACATTGGGAAGTGCTTCGGGATATCCTTCTATGGAAAATAAATGTGTGCGGAACATACCTAGAATGAGAATACAATTTCTAGTTGATAATGATTGCTTTGAGGGGGTGACACCTGGGGAATTTTATCATTTTATGATTTACTTATTTTGGGGTTTTTGTTTTGCTTTTTTTCTTTTGAGACAGGGTTTCTGTGCAGTCCTGGCTGTACTTGAACTCAATCTGTAGACCAGGCTGGTCTCAAATTTATAGACATCCACCTTCCTCTGCCTCTGCCTCTCTGCCTCTGCCTCTGCCTCTCTGCCTCTGCCTCTGCCTCTCTGCCTCTGCCTCTCTGCCTCTCTGCCTCTCCCTGTCTCTCCCTCTGTCTCTCTCCCTCTGCCTCTGCCTCTGTCTCTCTCCCTCTCCCTCTCCCTCTGCCTCTCTCTCTCTCTCTCTCTCTCTCTGCCTCTCTGCCTCTGCCTCTCTCTCTCTCTCTCTCTGCCTCTGCTCTCTCTCCTCTCTCTCTCTGTCTCTCTCTCTGCTCTCTGCCTCCTCTCTCTCTCTCTCTGCCTCTGCCTCTCTGCCTCTCTGCCTCTGCCTCTCTCTCTCTCTCTGCCTCTGCCTCTCTGCCTCTGCCTCTGTCTCTCTCTCTCTCTGTCTCTCTCTCTCTCTCTGCCTCTCTCTCTCTCTGCCTCTGCCTCTCTCTCTCTGCCTCTCTCTCTCTGTCTCTCTCTCTCTCTGCCTCTGTCTCTGCCTCTGCCTCTGCTCTCTCTGCCTCTGCCTCTGCCTCTGTCTCTCTGCCTCTGCCTCTGTCTCTGCCTCTGCCTCTGCCTCTGTCTCTCTTCCTCTGCCTCTCTGTCTCTGTCTCTGTCACTGCCTCTCCCTCTGCCTCTCTGCCTGTGCCTGTGCCTCTGCCTCTGTCTCTCTGCCTCTGCCTCTGCCTCTCTCTGCCTCTGCCTCTGCCTCTCTCTGCCTCTGCCTCTGTCTCTCTCTCTCTCTGCCTCTGCTTCTGCCTCTCTGCTTCTCTGCCTCTCTGCCTCTGCCTCTCTGCCTCTGCCTCTGCCTCTGCCTCTCTGCCTCTGCCTCTGCCTCTCTGCCTCTGCCTCTGCCTCTCTGCCTCTGCCTCTGCCTCTGCCTCTCTGCCTCTGCCTCTCTGCCTCTGTCTCTGCATCCCAAGTGCTGGGATTAAAGGTGTACACCATCACTGCCCGGCTGGTTTTATTAATTTTATGTGTTTTAGCATTTGCCTGAATGTCTGTCTGTGCACCATGTTTATGCAGTACCTTTGAGGGCCAGAAGAGGGCGTGAGATCCCTAGGAATTTGAGTCAGAGTTAGCTGTGAGTCACCATGTGGGTGCTGAGACTACAACCTGGGTCCTCTGGAAGAGCAGCTGTGCTCTTAACCACTGAGTCATTTCTCCTGCCCCAGGGGCATTTTTTAAAAGTGTTGTTTTCTACATTGGCGGTTTTAATCAGTGTGGGGAGCAAATGGACCCCTGTATGAGTGAGCACTACCATGTCAAAGGTCAAGGATGCCAGTGCCTCTGACTCATGGGAAGGGCAAGGCTGAGTTGGAGGAGGGATGCTGGTGAATGGTTGGTTTTTAGCTAAAAACAGTACAGTACGTACAGAAAGTGTCAGCCACAGTGTCTCCTCCCTGAAGACTGCATCCCCTACAGAGATCCTCTACTGAGACTAGCCGCCCCACCCCCTCCTCCAGCTGTCCATCAGGGAGGGGCTGAGGTTACCCCTGCTGGTGCCTCTCAGAGTCTCAGCTTGTCTGTGTGTGTCTGTGTGTGTCTGCGTTTCTTCATTCTCTGCTGCCCAGGCAGGTCAACCCCAAAGCTGTGCAGATGCCAGCAAATCAGTATCAATGTTTTTTTTAAATTTATGTGTATGGGTGCTTTGTGTACATGTAAATGTACCATGTGCACGTAGTGCCCTCAGGTTAGAAGAGGGTGTTGTAGCCCCTAAAATGAGTTACAGATAGTTGTGATAGGTCATGTAGGGGCTGTGCTGAGAATGCAGCTCAGGTCCACGAGAGCCACTAAACAATCTCCCTCACCCCAATGTAAGTCTTTTAAGAGTGTTTCCCATCAGTGCGCCTGTGTATATATGTTCGTGTGTGTATGTGTGCAGGTGCCTATAGCACAGCATGCATGTGGAGGCCACAGAACAACTTTCCATACACCATGTGAGTCTCAAGAAACAAAGCTCACGTTGTCAGGCTTGGCAGCAAGCGCCTTACCAGCTGAGCCATATAGCTAGCCCCACTTTCTTTTTTGAGTCTCTGGCAATTTCTGTTGAGACACATACCCCAGGCTAGCCCGGCTGTGAGCTTCCAGACAACCCTTCTGCCTGATCTTCCAACTCATGGTAGGAATGCTGGGTTCCAGATGCACACTGCCACATCCATCTGGCATCACTTTTTTTTTTTTTTGGTTCTTTTTTTCGGAGCTGGGGACCGAACCCAGGGCCTTGCGCTTCCTAGGCAAGCGCTCTACCACTGAGCTAAATCCCCAACCCCGGCATCACTTTTTTTATTATTTATTTTATTTTATTTTATTTTGAGACTGATTTATTTCACTTTATGAAATGCCACAATCCAGCCCTATTTGTTTATTTATTTATTTATTTGGTGCATTGACATTTCGCCTGCATCTATGTCTGTGTGAGGATGTCAGATCCCCTAGAACTGGATCTACAGACAGTTGTGAGCTGCCATGTGGGTGCTGAGAATTGAGCCTGTGTTCTCTGGAAGAGCATCCAGTGCTCTTAACCACTGAGCCATCTCTCCAGCCCCCACCTAGCTTATTATTTTATTCTTAAATGTGTGTGTATAACCGAGGGCAGGTGCCCACAGAAATGGACGTAGGTTCACCTGGAGCTGGGAATGGCAGGAGCGTCTGTGCTTTTAACTGATGAAACCTCTCTCCGTGCTTATCACTGTTGCAAATAAGACACATGAAATGTACTTGTTTAGTTATTTTGAAATTCACAGTGGTCACCCCACTGTGCATCAGATCTCATGCTTCCTGTCTACCTGCAATTGTCTCCTATTTGACCAACAATTCCCCTCCAGCCCCAGCCTTTGGCAACTATCATTCCATTTTTATGACTTTGAGTTTGTGAGTTCCTACACTTAATCCACATGGTATTGGTCTTCCTGTGCCTGTCTTATTTCACTTAGCAATGTCCTCTATTTGTGTTGTCATAAATCATAAAAACCCATCTTTTTTTTTCTTTTCTTTTTTTTGGAGCTGGGGACTGAACCCAGGGCCTTGAACTTGCTAGGCAAGCGCTCTACCACTGAGCTAAATCCCCAACCCCAAAAACCCATCTTTTAAAGGCTGGATTGTCCCCTCCCCCGAAACACATACCGTTTTTCCATTGTCAGTGGAAATTCAGGTTGAGTCTCCCATCCTGGCCACAGCTGAGCATACCACACACTCACGTGGAACTCATTATGTAAACCTGGCTGACATCATTAGAGGCGTCCCATACGTCTATCTCCTCAGTGCTGGGGTTACTGAACCACCACACCAGGTTTATGGTTTATTAAATTTTATCTTGAGATAGGATGCCATAGGGCCCTGACGGTCCCCAAAATTTACTTCGAGGTTGGCCTTGAATTATTGTTCCTCCTGTTTCTACCTCCTCAGTGCAGGGATTACACACGTGCTCCAAGGCCTCGCTGTGTCTTCTGGAGGTCCCTTATCTCCCTACAGTCTGACTGGCTTCAGCAAGATGTGGCTTGAAGGGCGGAGCTCCTTGCAAAGCCCTCATCTTACTGTGTACACCAGCCTACTGGTCAATCGTTCCCCACCCCTGACCCCCATCCTCTGTGTTACTTAGGCAGAAGGAACTGAGGCTTCACTCTCATCACTGTCCCTCCTCCCCTCCTCCCTGGCTCTGATCGCAAGTGCTGAGGGTATGTTTCACTGGGTGATGGGTGGATTTTCCTAAATAGTCTCACTCTGGAGCAGAACATTCCGTCCTCACAGGAGGACACACCAGGACGTTTTAATCTGTGCTCTGCTGGCAAAGGTCTCCAAGGTCAGAATCCCAGCTTTGACAATTGTTTACTTCAGAGGGACACCAAAACGAGGTCACAGACTTCCACTTTCCAGTCAGGCCTTTGAGAAACAGTCCATCGGAATGGCTCAGTGGGTAAGGGGACCTGCCACCATGCCTGAGGACCTAAGTTCTATCCCTGGAAATCACATCGTGGAAGGAGAGAAATGACTCCTGCAAGCTGATCTCTGACCTCTTTGTGTGCACCATGACAAACATATGTGACACACGGACACAGACACACATGCACGGACACACATGCATGTGCAGGCACACGCATGCACAAATAAAAAGAAAAGACACAATCCGAGTGAAAACGGTGTGTTCCCTTGCCCATCCCTCTTTCAAACACAAATGCCACCCAAACTCTTCTACAGAGGTCTTCTGGGGTCACCACCAGTGACATCAGTAACTGAGTGGGTTCCTAGCCTTAAAATCAAGGCTGAGAAAGAAACCTCAATTCCCTCTGCCTAAAGCCAAATACGAAAGACTGGTAATTTCCAGTGAATGGAAATGTATTAGGCTCACTATTGTGGGGGCTGTGAAGGGTAAGATGGAGGGCAGACTCTGGTGAGATCTTCTTCTGCGTCACTCTGAGCTACCACACGTGAGGGAGTCCAGGCGCCTCAGAGATAGAGATGACTAAGCAGACTCTTTAGTAGGAACCCACTTCTCTGCTAACTAGTGCGGGTAAGAGCCCTGACCCAGAGGGTAGAACCATTCACAGTGGCCCCCTCTGTCCTTGCCGTGTTATTTTAGGCGTTTCCCCTCCCTAGGCACATACTGTCTGTTCACTCCTGCAGGAACTTTATATTTCTGTGCTCACTCCCTTCTCAGGTCAAAGCCAGTCGACTCGTGTGTCAGACTCGTAGGCTGAAGTAGACCTGGGTAGGAGACACTTCAGGACAATACTCATTAGATCTCACATCACACCAGCAGTAAGTAGGGAACATTTGGTTAACTGAGAGTGAAGGGACATAGGGAGGACAAGAACTTCCCCTAGAGAGGTGACCCTGGAGAGACGAGGCTCAGTAGGGTCTCTCCTTGCTCCTCACCTTAGGGGATACTGTAGGAAGGAAGGAGGCTATTTTTCCTCCTAGCTGCTTGGGTGGATCTGGGTCAAGGCACCACATTCCAACCTCAAAGGTGCCAGCTGCCTGCCTAACCTTTGCTCTTAGTCCTGTCAGTCTCTGCTGCTCTATTCGGACTTCATGTCCCAGCATGCCCCGGTGCATTTCCCATTGGCTGCTGTGGTCAATGGCTGCTCTCTGGCTTAGAGAGTGGGTGAGAGGCAACAGCTGGGCTCCTCAGCTTCCTGGGCTCTGTCTTTCTTTCTTGAATCTGTCAATACTATGTCCGCTCTGTAGCCTATCACTATACTAAAGCCTTCATTATTAGAAACAAAAGAAACAAACAAAACAAAACCAAAACTAGCCAGATGTTGGGGTGCACATTATTAATCCCAGCATTTGGGAGGCAGAGGCAGGCTGATAGAGCTCTATGAGTTCAAGGCCAGTCTGGTCTGCATAGACAGTTCCAGAAAGCCTGTTTAAAAAAAAAAAATTAAGGGGGTTGACTGCTCTTCCAGAGGTTTAGAGTTCAAATCCCAGCAACCACATGGTGGCTCACAACCATCTGTAATGAGATCTGATGCCCTCTTCGGGTGTGTCTGAAGACAGCTACAATGTACTCGTATAAATAAAGTAAATTTTAAAAAAAGTTACTGCTTTTCTCTTTCTCCTTTGGCAAGAGCAGGCTTGGGTGGGAGGCTAAGGGGCCAGTCTAGAATGTGTTCACGGAGATGTTGACTCTGGTTAGAAAGGGTTGAGAGTGGAGTTCAGTTGGTAGAACACTTGGCTCAGTATTCTCGAAGCCCTGGGTTAGAACCCCCCTCATTACCACATCAATCATGTGTGACTGGGCAGGTGGAGGCTGAGTTAGGAGGACCAGGTGTTCAAAATCGCCCTCACCTGTAGAGTTAGCTAAAAGTCGGCCCAGGACACCTGAGTCTTGTGGAACAAAAACAAACAAGCAAGCAAGCCAACAAACAAACAAATAAACAAACAAACTAACCAACCAAACAGAGCCAGCTAGAGAGCCAAGCGTGGTGGTGCGTAACTGAAATCCCAGCCCAAGGAGGGAGAGGCAGGGGGTTACGTTTGAACATAGTCAGACCTTACGTCTGGACAAAGAGAGGAAAAGGAGAAATCAGGTGAGGTGGGGGGCAGGCTGGAGTTGTGCTGAGTCAGCAGTGGGACGGTGAGGTTCCAGACCAGAGCTGGATGCCAGCACCAAGAAGATAGACAAGGAGAACAAAGGAGACCCAAGGAGCCAGCCACACAGAGGAGCTGGAGAAGGGAAAGATAACCACGTAGGAGGAGACAGAGCATAATGTCACGCCTGGGATCAGGCTGGCTAATGCTCCTGGAGTCACAGCCATGCACTCAGGAGGCTAAGGCGAGAGGATCACTTGAGGTGAGACCTGCGCTCCAACCCAGGCAACAGAGGGAGACTGTATTCATGGGAGCTGAGGAAACACGTGTTTGAAGGAGGAGGAAGTGAACCACTGTGTCAATGGTCAATCGAATTAAGGTCTAAACTTCTACTTGATAAGTCTTTATTCGTTTGTGTGTTCGTTTGTTTGTTTCTGGGTGGTGATGGTGTATGCCTTTAATCCTAGCAATCAGAAGGCAGAAGCTGTTGGTTTTCTGTGAGTTCAAGGCCAGCTTTGTCTACAGAACTGAGTTTCAGGACAACCAGGGCTACGCAAAGAGAAACTCTCTCTTGAAAGTAAAACCTGGGCTGGAGAGATGGCTCAGTGGTTAAGAGCACTGACTGCTCTTCCAGAGGTCCTGAGTTCAAATCCTGGCAACCACATGGTGGCTCACAACCATCTGTAACGGGATCTGATGGCCTCTTCTGGTGTGTCTGAAGACAGCTACAGTGTACTTTACATATAATAAATAAATCTGTAAAAGAAAAGAAAAATCCCAGAGATAGTAATTTGTGTGTGTGTGTGTGTGTGTGTGTGTGTGTTGGAGGGACTGCAGGCTACAGTAGATACGTGTGTATATGTGTCAAAAGTCAACTTTGTAAGTCAGTTTTCTCCTTGAACCTTTATGTGGGTTCTTGGGCTCCAACTCAAGTTTCCACTCTTGCATGAAAAATACCTTTACCCACAGAACTATCTTGCCCGCCCTTCATGTTTATGCTGGTTATTTTTGACTACTTGCCACAAGGTAGAGTCTTTTGGGACGAGGGAACCTCAGTCAAGAACATGCTCACACCACACTGGCCTGTGGGCAGAGGACTCAGATCCCTGTGAATGGTGCCATCCGTGGTCCTGTGGTCCTGGATGCAGGGAGAAAGCAGCAGAAGGAGCCTGAGGAGCAAGCCAGTGAGCAGCACTCCTCTCTGGCCTCTGCATCAGCTCCTGCTTCTAGGTTCCCGCCTTGAGTTCCTGTCCGGACTTCCTTCGATGGTGGATTGTGATGTGGAAGTAAAATAAACCCTTTCTTCTCCCAGATGCTTACGGTCATGGTGTTTAATCTCAACAGTAGAAACCCTGTGGCGTATTTGACCATGTACGACAGTGCCATGCTGCCGTGAGTTCCCAGGATCAAACTCAGGCTGTCAGGTTAGGGCCTTTACCTCCTGAGCCTCTCACTAGCCCTCCTACTTACTTTCTGAGACAAAGTCTCTCACTGAACCTGGAGCTTGCTGATTGGCTAGACTGGATTGTCAACAAGAACCAGGGACCCTCCTGCCTCTGCCTTCCCAGTCCTGGGATCCCAAGTGAGCCCCTCTGCACCTGGACTTTTGCACTGATCCTGCGTGGATAGCCTGGACGACACACGTTGTTGGAGCGCCACTGAGGGCACATTTTTGTTAAGCTCTGGGAAATCATCACGCTTCACCTCAGAGACTATCTCAATCTCCTAGGCTTGGGGCCCCTAGTCCTAAGGCCGGTGGCAGGGCCAAGATCTGTAAAACTTATTTCAGATATAAAAAATAGCTTCCTGAAGTCTTCTGAAGTATGTTTATGAATCTCAGCAAAATGTGCCCCAGTGGCGCTCAACAAATGCATGCACACCCACCATGCCTAGTTCTCTAAGAAATCTGTGTTCTTTCATGCAGGTCCCAGCCTTGATCTCAGATCATCAGCTTTGGCAGCAGATATTTTTAGCGTCTGAGCTGTCTTGCCAGTCCTATATTAGCTTTGAAAATCTACTCTGTGCTTGGAGAGACAGTGTGTTGTGGGAGTAGTCACCAGAGAAGACTGCTCGGACATGGCTTTAAGCCAATACAAAAATCTTTATTAGCCAGAGGATAACTCCGCTGGGTGTTCAGGATCCCAGTGTAGCACTGAGCCTTTCTCAGTGTGAACTTTGAAGCACAAAAGCCATGTCCTGCTTTAACAAATGTCAGTTAGCAAGAACCGTTAGGTAATGCAATCGGAAGGACAGAAGCCAAGAGCAAGGTTAGTACAACTTAGAGATTTTTTTTTCTTTCTTTCTTTTTTTTTTTCCTTTTCTTTTTTTCGGAGCTGGGGACTGAACCCAGGGCCTTGTGCTTGCTAGGCAAGCGCTCTACCACTGAGCTAAATCCCCAACCCCGAGATTTTTTTTCATAACTATGGACTTTGATGGATTAGGTCTTTGTTTTAGCTTGGGTAGGTGTTGCCGTCCACGTGCTGAGTTTTACAGCCTGAATGGTAGGTATTTCCGCCATGGAATCAGTTGTGCTAGGGTCTCAGAACCTACTAAGGTCTGAGGCCCTATAACAACGGCAGTTGTAACTCTTGTATGGTAGTGGGGATTGGACCCAGGGCCTTGCACATGTTAGGCAAGCTTCTCCACAGCCTAAGTCTCCCCACCCCTCACCTGCTTCATGCTGTCTTTTAAAAGGTGGTCCATTACTAAGCTCTCGAAGCTAGCCTTGAGCTCAGGATACAGAACTTGAATTCACAGTCCTCCTTATTCAGTCACCCAAGTGGCTGGGGTTAGGGGCTTCTGCCATTGGGCCCAATTGTCATTCAATGTCCCACACCCAAGTTCTGGATATGTTTTCTTCTCATTATTAGAGACCGACAAATCAGCGGGAAAAGATTTTCTACCCGACGTGAAGCGGGTGTCCATATAGACAGCCACTTGTCTCAGAAGCATTTATAGGAAAGCTCATTCACCCCATTGCTCTACAGTGACGACCCTCTGACCCATCAGGAGAGCACAGGCTCCGCTATGCTTCTTGGCTGTCCGTATGTGGCGTCCCACTTTTCTGCTTGTCTAGAACTATTCCAAGGCCTTCGTGTACTTTTAAAATAGCTTTCTGAGGTTTATTTATTTCTATTTTATGTGAGTGGGTATCTCGATTGTCTGCCTGTCTGTGCACCACATGAAGGCTTGGTACCTGCAGAAGCTGGATGAGGCCATTGGATCTGGGACTGGAGTCATAGACAGTGTGTGCTGTCGTGTGGGTGCTGGGACTTGAACCCAGGTTCTGCTGAAAGAGCAGCCGGTGCGTTTAACCAGTGAGCTAACTCTCCAGCCCCCGCCTCTGTGTCTGAGTTGTCCCATTTTATAACAAAGCTTGGAGCTTGCTATCCGTCCAGCGTTTTTACTTTTTCAAACTATGTTGGCAGCCAAGTGTGGTGGGACACATCTGTAACTCCTAGTCCTGGAGAAGCCAAGGCAAAAGAGGGCCTCGAGTTCCAGGCCAGATAAAAGAGAAAGAAGAGAAAAAAGAAAATGAAACAAAAGCAAAACAAAATGTGGATTGGATTTTTTTTCTTTTGTTCCAGAGACTGCCACACATGGGAATCCATTCTACATGCAGCCACCAAACCCAGTCACTACTGGGGATGCCAAGAGGTGCATGCTGACCGGAGCCTGATACAGCTGTCTCCTGAGAGGTCTGCCAGAGCCTGACAAATACAGAGGCGGATGCTCACAGCTGACCACTGGACTGAGAATGGGGTCCCCACGGGAGGAGTTAGCAAAAGGACTGAGGGGGTTGGGGATTTAGCTCAGTGGTAGAGCGCTTGCCTAGCAATCCCTGGGTTCAATCCTCAGCTCCAGCAGTGGTGGTGGGGGGTAGGACTGAGGTAACTGAGGGGTTTGCAATCCCATAGAAAGAACAACATTATCAACCACCAACACCAGACACACCAGAGCTCCCAGGGACTAAACCACCAACTAAAGAGTACACATGGTGGGACCCATGGCTCTAGCCACATATGTAGGAGGATGGCCATGTCGGGCCCTTGGTTCTGTGAAGACTCGATGCTCCCGTGTAGGGGAATGCCACTGCAGGGAGGTGGGAGGGAGTAGGTGGGTGGTTGGGAGAGCACCCCCATGGAGGCGGGGGAGGGGGTTGGGGGATGGGATGAAAGTTTTTCCGAGGGGATAACATTCAAAATGTAAATAAAGAAAAAGTCCAATAAAAGAAAAGGAAAAAAAAAAAAAAGAAAGAAAGAAAAATCTGTGGTGCTGAGGGTTGAACCTGGGCATGGTCTCATACGTGTTAGGTAACAACGCTGCCCCTGAGCTGCAACCCAAGCGTGCTGCCCTTTTACCAAAGCTTCTAGCTGCTTTTACTGTAGTAGACACAGGCTTTTTTCTGTTTATGGTGAATTATATTCATATTAAAATTTTCTTTTGCTGTAAAGTGCTCTGCTGATTGTGTCTCAATGATTTGTTTCCTGGTGTGGCAGACTTCCTGCTTATTTTCTTCCTTTTTCCTTTCTCCCCTTCCTCCTTTCTTCCTGTCTCTGCCTGTATGTCTTCAGTACTCTGTGTGTGTGTGTGTGTGTGTGTGTGTGTGTGTGTGTGTGTGTGTGCGTGCGTGCGTGCATGTCTTGAACATGTGCATGTTCACAAACTTTTGTGGCAAGGGACTTTACCCATCTTCCTGGCACTGGAACAAACACTTTTTAATGGGTTTATATTTTATAAATCCACTGAGGAATCACACAGTGCTGTCTGCACTGGATGAAGTCCCTAGTCACCAGTCAGCACTCTCCTTAGCTCCTGGGTCCATGATGATGTGTGTCCTATGTGGAGGCCGAGACAGCAGGCGTCTTGCTCGATCACTGATCACCTTGGCTTTTGAAGCAGAATCTCTCACTGAATGTGGAACTCATCAATTCAGTTAATGCGCCCCGGGATGCCATCTCCCCTCACTGTCCCCTGCCGCCACAGCCAGCCTTTCATGTGGTTGATGAGGATCAGAAGGCAGGTCCTCATGTGCAAGCACAGCACGCTCTTTACTGACCGGACCATCTCCCTAGCTGCTCCTTCTGCCTTCTTTGAGCCAGTATGGATTCAACTTGACATGACTGCAGCCATCTTGTGTCATAACGGCCATGACCTCCTTAATGTAACTCTGGTTATTTATCTTGAATAGTTTCCCAGCAGATCATAACTAGACAACTCCATCAGAGTAGTGGGTAGAGCTGCACCCAGACCCTGGCTGCATGAACATGCTGACTCTTTGTATCAGTTTAAGATAAACCTGGTACCTTGCAACTTAGGCAAGGTCCTCCTAACCGGTTTGTCTGCTCCTCATTCTGACTCAGATAACAGGTAGGTGACCCCCATGCCTGCCCCCAGCTAACTGTACTCTATGTGATCCCAGATCTGCCTGTCTCTTTCTTTGGTCTCACAGTCTGTGGAGACCAGTTCTCACACACTAGGACCTGTACTAACCAGCATTTCCTCCAAGACCACACTGGTCTCAGCTTTCGTTTCGGGTGCTCTGTTTTAGGCTCTTAGACGTTCTCTGAGTTTCTCGTGGCCCTAATAAAGTCTGTGAATATTTATATGTCTAAACTTAGTGTCAGTGTGTTTTTAAGCAGGAGGGCTGTTTGAAATATCCAGTGAGCCACACTGCCAGTGGCAGAAGTCTTTTTCTTTTACAGGATCTTCGAGAACACTATTCTGTGTGACATCATCGCCTTGTTCTAAGACGTTAGATACGTTTTCTTAATGGACCCGGCGGTATCATCTGTGGGGAGAGTTAATGTCCAAAGCTTTCGCATTCCGCCGGTTCTCTGGGATCCCGTAATGTGGCTTAGGGGAGAGACTGGAAGTGATGCACAACCAAAATAATATCCTCCTCATCACACAAGCCAGGCCAATTCCTCGGAGCCCAAAGTAAGCTCATGGACCACAGATGAAATAAGTCCCAATAAAAGACCACCAACAGCCTAACGGGGTAATTGAGCAGCCGAAGAGCGAAAGATTGAGATACCGTGATGTATTGAACTCAGGGAAATATTGCGAGGATTAACACAACATTCATTATCATTAGATTGGCCATTAGTCACAGGAACTAATCCATTTGGAATGAAACATTAAAGCCTTTTAATGGAGGTATTGGAAATGACACTAGGAATAGTGGCACGTTTCTGGGGTGGGGCTGGAGGGGAAGGGGGAGAGGGGTGGGGGCGAGGTGGGGAAGGGCTTATGGTCCTATACCAGTAGCAGTCAAAACAATTTCTTTGTGGCCTAGATTTAAAAATGTCCCCAGAGGAGAGCCACTGCAGTCAGGGGAGCTGATCTAGCAGAGATGCAACTTTTCTTATGAACAGGAGGACAATGTCTCTCCAGCCTTGATTTTCCTGACTCACAAAAGCCACATAGAACTGATCAGACAAAGGCCCCCTCAGCCATTTTGGATCTCTTTGAAATCTTTTAGCTAACATTTTCTCTCTGGAGTGGATGAGGCTTTTCAGTCTGGAGTGGCATGTTTCCCACACCTTAGAAATGAGACCTCAAGCCAGACTGGCACATTCAGAAGGGACAGTGCTACGGCGGAAGGACTGAGGTAACGTTTGGTCTCCTCAGTGTGCGGAGGGACTCACACACTTGCTGTCTTTAAACATTTGAGCTGGGTGTGGTGGTGTAGACTTGCTATGCCTGCACTCGAGAGGTGGAGGCCGGGGGATCCAGAATTCAAGGTAGGAACTGGAGAGATGACTCGGGAGTTAAGAAGCAGCCGCTGCTTTTGCAGAGGACCCTAGTTTGGTTCCTAACACACTGCATCTCAAAACCTGAAACTCCAGCTCCAGGGGATAGGATACTCCCCGCTTTACCTCTGTGGCCACCTTTACCCGTGGGCTCTCTCACCCACCAATATATGTAAGTCAAAGCAGAGTGATTCTTAAGAGTTCATGGCTATCCTGGGCTACAAGGGATCCTGTTTAAAACAAAACAAATCCAAACTAACAAACAAATGGAATAAAGTAGCCAAAACCAGAAAGTGAAGTTTCTGATTAATGATGGTTTGATAAGTTTTTCTGTTGTAAGCACACACATTAATTATGAACCCATAATCAATTGAACATTTCTATTCTTGCAAATAAATGACCTAAATATTTACAGATATCCTTTGTGGTAGAAGCTAAGCTATTTGTTTTTATGGGCAAGTTGACATGGTGTTTAAAAATAAATAAGTTAAAAAATAAATAAGGCCAGGTGTGGTGGTGCACATCTTTACTCTCAGCATTTGGGAGATAGAGTCAGGTAGATCTCTGTGAGTTAAAGGCCAGCCTGGTCTACACAGTGAATTCCAGGGCAGCCAGGATCCTGTCTCAAAACAAAATTTAAGTAAAAAAATTATAGTATTTATGAGTTGCTGTACAGTGCTTTGATACTATTTTTTTTGTAAATATAAGGAAGATTTCATTATTTAGACCAGGCTAGCCTAGAACTTGTGTGAAGCTCAGACTAGCCTCAGACCTTAGCACCCTCCTTCCTTAGCACCCTAGGTTCTGGGATTCCAGGCTGCTGTTGTCAGACCCAGATTCTGATCCTTGTATCATTGTGTCATGTTCACATAGGGTAATCATCTTGTAAAAGGGAGGGAGGGGAGGGAGGGAGGGAGGGAGGGAGGGAGGAGAGAGAGAGAGAGAGAGAGAGACCAGGGTTGACTCTGGTCTGAAACTTGCCATCCTCCTGTCTCAGATCCTAGGCAAGGACCTGACTTCAATCCCTAGCATCCTATAAAAGACAGGTATGGATGTGCACACTTGTGATTCCTAGGAAACAGAGATTAGAGGGCCTTTGGCTGGCCAGCTGAGCCTAATTCTTGAGGTCCAGGCCCACAGAAGATCTATCTCAATGGAGATGGATGACAGTGCTGAGGGTGATGTGACATCCGTGGTTGACCTCTGTCATCTTCAGGAACACATGTGTGTGTGCACACATACACATAAACACTAACAAGCCACTGGAGAGCACTCCCTCCCCACATAGCACTCCACACACACACACACACACACACACACACACACACACACACAGAGAAAACTATAATTTACTTAGTATTTTGGTATTGAGGATTAAATCTAGAACCTTCCATATTCCAGGAAAGCACTCTGCCACTGAGCTACACCTCAGCCCAAGACGGCATCTTTACTCCCTAGACAGTGGGTCTCAGTTATGTAGGAGGCTGGGGAAACTACAAGGGAGGAGTGAGGTGTATTCCTGGAGAGCTGAGGACTGAGGGCCTGTGTGTGGCCTGTGAAGAAAGAAGAGCGACCATCAGCGGAGAGTTAGGAAGGAACAGAGGTGAGGAGAGCAAATGGACTAGAAAAGATGTGGAGTCTAAGGAGTTAAGCGTGAACAGGGTGAGCATCATGAGTTTAAAGGATAGCAGTCAAGGCTTTCTTCACCCTTCCTCTGCGGCACGGATGCAGACGGGCAGAACTGGGTTTCCAAGATGGACATGGTGGTGCTCACTGGAACCTGGCGTGGATGGAGGATCAGGAGTTTAAAATCTGTGAGATGGCTCAGCAGAGAAAGGTGTTTCCTACCAAACCTGACAACGTGAATTCAATCCACAGGGCACACAGGTGGAAGGCGAGAACTGACTCCCCCAAACTGTCCTCAGACCTTCACGCATGCTGTGCCATGAGCATGCCCATGATACATACATGCACAAATAATTTAAAATGTAGTAGAAATGTTAAGGTTATTCTTTGCTACAAAGTAAGTTCAAGGCTAGCCCAGGGTATGTAAGATTCTACCTCAGAATACCAAAATGGCTAGCTAGCTACCTGGATAGCTGGAGAGTTAGACAGATGCATGCTGTGTGTGCACAGACACAGACACACACACACATATACATACATACACACACATACACACATACACATACACACATACATACACACATACACACATTTATACACACATACACATACACAATATACACACATATACACACATACACAGAGACACACATACACACATATACATACACACATACATGCATACACACACATACACACATACACACACACATACATACACACACACATACACACACATACACACACATACACACACATACATACACACACACATACACATACACACATACACACATATACACACATACACACACACACACACACATATACACACATACACATACATACACACATACACATATATACACACACATACACACATAGACTCATACACACATGCACACAAATACACATACATACATACATACATACATACATACATACATACGTACATGCAAGAGGCACGGACATGCTAGGGGAACCTGAAATGTTACCACTCAGGGTTGTTTCTTCAAGGGAAGCAATGTAGTACCTTTTATCTACCTGGTAGGTTGTGAGTGGACACGTTTTCTAGCCTGATGACTTTTGTGCTGAGGAGCAGAAACCACCCTGGCCCCTCCCCCAGACCCTTGTTTTTCCTCAGTCAACCCGTGGAACCCAGCTTTATGGATGATGTCACACGTACTTAACAAGGAGTTTCTCTGCTGTAACGTCCGATCCTTATTTGGCTTCCTTTGTTCCTCAAGGAGAGTTCTGAATGCTTTATTGTGTACACCAGATTGAGCTGATTTATCACCGCAATGTTTTCACCAAACGGTGTTCTTCTTGAATATTACTAAACTACTCTTCTCCGGGTCAGACTCTCAGTTTGAACCAACACTGGTACTGAGTCATGTCCAACCAAACTGCCTTTTCTGTTCCCTCCGTGGATCAGCACTCTGCTAGCTGTCATGGCCACAGAGACCCCCAGACAGAGAGAAAGAATTGGGTTTCACTGGAGTTTCAGTTTTACCAAGCAAGTAACGTCCGCCGAGACTCAGCTAGGGGAGTGAACGCATTTGCTGTGCTTGATGGTGGCTGGGGTGTGGGGGTATCGTTAGTCAGTGAGGACTGCTAGTCTGAACTCTGAAGAACGGCTGATGAGCAGATAGCCATTCCCTCCTAGTTTTGCAAGTTGGAAATCAAGATCAAGAAGATACAGGCACTGGAGGAGGTTGTAAAGTGCTTGTCACACAAGCATGAGGACTCATCTGGTCCCCAGTAACCTTATAAGAAGCTGGGTTTGGTGGCCTGCCCCATGTTAGACCCCAGCACGAGAGAGGATGAACGTGAGGATTCCTGAGGCTCACTGGCCAGCTAGTCCAGCTTACCTGGCAAGGCCTAGGTCCCAGTTTAAGATTCTATCTCAAAACAGCAGAGGAGACAGTCTCTGTGTAATGACAGGTGAGACTGCTCTCCTGCCTCAGAATCCACTCACACATGCAAAGTGGTGCAGCTGAGGAAAGAGGAGAGAGAATTCAAGACCTGACGGGGCTGCATAATGAGTTCAAAGCTAGACAGGTAACTCAGTGAGCCAGCCGGAGGAGGAGGAGGGAGAGGAGGGAGAGGAGGAAGAGGATGATGGTGATGAGGAGGGGGAGCAAGAGGAAGAGGAGGAGGAGGGAGGGGAGGAGGAGGGAGAGGAGGGGGAGAGAGGAGGAAGGAGGGAGGAGGAGAGGAGGAGGGAGAGAAGGGAGTGGAGGAGGAAGAGGAGGAGGAGGGAAAGGAGGAAGAGGAGGAGGATGAGGATGATGGTGATGAGGAGGAGTAGGAGGGAGAGGAGAAGGAGGAAAGAAGAAGAAAAGAAGAAAAGAAGGAAGGAAGAAGGAAAAGGAAGGAAGAATAAGAAGAAAGAAGAAAGGAGAGTGGTGAGGAGGGGGAGAGAGGGGAGAGGCTCTGTTTTAGAGAAGCCCATACCCCTCTCCCATGTGTTTACCTCTGAGCAACTCTTTCTCTCTAAAACCTTCATGTTTAAGCTGTAAAAAAATTTCATTAAAGATAGATCTTGAGGTAAAGGTGTTTGCTGCTGAGCCTGAAGACCGGAGTTCACCCTCTGAGGACTCACATGGTGAGTGGAGAAAACCAACTCCTCTGACCTACACACACTAAACAAATAAAATTACTCCTTTTTGCTGTTGGTTTTTTTTTTTTTTTTCTTTTTTTTCAGAGCTGGGGACCAAACCCAGGGCCTTGCGCTTGCTAGGCAAACGCTCTACCACTGAGCTAAATCCCCAATCCCTGGTTTTTGTTTTTTGAAGACGGGGTTTCTCCGTGTAGCCATGGCTGTCTTGGAACTTGCTCTGTAGACCAAGATGGTCTCAAACTCATAGAGATCCTCCTGCCTCTGCCTCCCAAATGCTGGGATTAGAGGCACATGCCACCACCGCCACCTGGCTAAATTATTCATTTTTAAAAGTGGGCATGAGAGAGGGACCCAAGTTCCACGCCCAGTCCTACATGATGGCTAACAATGGGTTGTAATTCCAGTCCCGGGGGGAATCTTACATCTTCTGGTTGCTTGCAGGTATTGAGTTCATGTGAGCACCCACAAAACACCCACATACCTAAGATAGAAACCAAAGTCAGAGAAGCTGGCTGGGGTGCCAGATACCTTTATCCCAGCACGCAAGAGGCAGGCGGGGCAAATCTCTGTTAGTTAAAAGCTAGCCTTGTCGAGGTAATGAGTTCCAGGAAAGCCAGAGCTATGTAGAGAGACCCTGCCCCCCAAAACAAAACAAAAACAACATTTAAGCAAGAGTACTAATCCTGCAGTGGACCAGAGTCTAGGCCACAGCACCCTTGGCATGAGGCTCAAACTTGAGCTCTAAGGGATCTGACTTACTTTTATTGGCCTCTGAAGAAACTTACACACATGCGGTATCCAGACACACAAATACCTGAATGAAAAATAAAATGGGGACTTGGAGAGATGGCTCTGTAGTTAAAGGCACTTGCTGCTCTTGCAGAGGACCCTGGTGAGGGTCTCAGCATACAGATGGCTCACAATCATGTGTAACCCCAGTTCCCTCTTCTGATCTCCACAGGTTCCAGGCATGCACGTGGTGCATAGATATACATGTAGGCAAAACACTCACACACACACACACAGCGCTAAGAAAAATTTGTTGAATCACTGTCATGTCCACTTTGCTTCAGAAGGTTTTTAAGCCGGCCTCCATGTTACAGCAGGAGAAAAAGAACAATAGGTATCGACTGGTTTGCAGTCTCACGAGCCCACAATTCTTTCTAGGACTGGGGAATAAGGCCTCATACTGTATACTGTATACTGAATAAGGCCTCATTCAGGTTGGTCTGAAACTCACTATATAGCCCAGACTAGCCTCCTGCTTCAGCCACGCATGTGGGGTTAACCTAGGCCACATAGTAAAAGGCTGTCATTAAAAACCAAACCACACTAAACCAAACCAACAACAAAACCTAGTTGGGCACAGTGGTGCATACCTTTAATGGCAGCACTTGGAGGCAAAGGCAGGCTGATCTCTGAGTTTCAGCTCATCCTGGGCGACAGAGTGAGTGCCAATATAGCCAGGGATACACAGTGAAACCCTGTGTTGAAATCCGGGAAAAATATTTGTATGTCATCTATCTGTCTGTCTGTCTGTCTGTCTATCTATCTATCTATCTATCTATCTATCTATCTATCTATCTATCTATCCATCCATTCTGATATTGATAAATGAATGTGAAAGAGGGAACCATCTCTAACAGAGGGAATTCTGGCAAATCAGAACAGCACAGGGAGAGATTGAAAGGACCCTGAAGGGACTGGAGTGATGGCCCAGAGGTATAGAATTATTTCCTACTCTTACTGAGGACTGGGGTTGGTCTCAGCACCCACACCAGGTAGCTCACTGTTGTCGTTTGCCCTGGAGTTATCTGTATTTTGATGCTAATTCTGCTGCCCCATCACTACTCAGGACTCAGGTGACTTCCTCAGAACCTTCTCCCCATTAAATTTGTAAAACACAGGTGAGGGCTGGTACAGGATAGAAAGAAGCCTGTCATTGGACGAGAAGGAAGGATGGGTGGGAGAAAAGTTTAAGGGAAGAGGAGGAGAGAGGAGAGGGCAGAGTAGCTGTGGGACATCATGGAAGCTGACATTAAGATTCCACGCTGTACTTTTACAGGTTGTTATGAATGTTCCTAAGGGATGGATGTGTCCCGGCCTTTGTATGTTTAGGTGGGCGATTATATCTTATCAATTGGATCAGAGGTTGTTGTGTGTTCTTTCTTGTAGCAATGTTTTTTTAAATTAATGTTCTCGAGCTATTATTATTATTATTTTAAGATTTATTTTATTTGTATGAGTACATTGTAGCTGTCTTCAGACACACCAGAAGAGGGCATCAGATCCCATTACAGATGATTGTGGTTGCTGGGAATTGAACTCAGGACCTCTGGAAGAGCAGTCAGTGCTCTTTTTTTTTTATTTTTTTATTTTTTATTTTTTTTCAGTCAGTGCTCTTAACCGCTGAGCCATCCATCTCTCCAGCTCTTGTAGTGATTTAAGAGTAAGAGAGTGTGGGGTGGCTAGAGGCACTGGGCTGCCACGGAGTTGGGATGTGTAGTTCTGGCAAGATATCTAGCAGATATCTTGGGGCACTATAGTGCCGGATCCTAGCGGGGTAAAAGAAAGCCATTTAATATAACTGTACAACAACAGCTCACAACCTGTAACTGGGTCTGATGGTCTCTTCTGGCCTCCATGGACAACCATATACATATGGTGTATACACTGCACTCACAGACATACACATAAGAAGTAATTTTAGAAAAAGGCCTAGGGGTTGGGGATTTGGCTCAGTGGTAGAGCACTTGCCTAGCAAGCGCAAGGCCCTGGGTTCGATCCCCAGCTCCAAAAAAAAAAAAAAAAGAAAAAAAAAAGGCCTTGTTTCAGGGAAAAAAAACACCAAAACCAAAGAGGAGGAGGCGGGAGAGGAAGAGGAGGGAGAGAAGGAGATGGAGGAGAAGGAGGGGGAAGGGACTGAGGGAAGGAAGACAGATTAAGGATGAGGGGAGGAGAAAATGAGAAAGAGGGAGAATGGCATTTTTGTATTGTTACAAAAGTAGCCTAAACTGTCAAACCTTGAGAGCCCTTGGCAGCATTCAAAAGCTGTACTTTACAATCTGGACGGAAGGGGGCACCATTGAACTAAGAATCTTGGAAACAACCTGTACTAGCTGGTTTTATGTGTCAACTTGACCCAGCTGGAGTTATCACAAAAAAGGAGCTTGAATTGAGAAAATGTCTCCATGAGACCCAGCTGTAAGGCATTTTCTCAACTAGTGATCAAGAGGGGAGGGCCCAGCCCATTGTGGGTGGTGCCGTCCCTGGGCTGGGTTCTATAAGAGAGCAAGCTTAGCAAACCAGAGGAAGCAAGCCAGTAAGTAACATCCCTCCATGGCCTCTGCATCAGCTCCTGCTTCCTGATGAGCTTGAGTTCCAGTCCTGACTTCCTTTGGTGATGAAACAGCAATTGGTGGAAATAAGCTGAATAAACCCTTTCCTCCCCAATTTGCTTCTTGGTCATGATGTTTGTGCAGGAATAGAAACCCTGACTAAGACACAACCCTAATTCTAAAAACTTGCAAAATCAAGGGTCTGCACTGGTCTAGGGCCCAGAGCTTAGAGAAGCAGACACAAGCCTCATCTGCAACCCAGAAGCTATTTCCAAACAATAATGCTTTGTCTGGATACTTTTAAAAGCCTTGCTTATGTGTTATAGTTCTGAAGGTTTTGAGTTTTTGTGGGATCTCTGGATGTAAAAGTGCATCTCTGTGTCTACATGTGCTTCTTTGACTCTTTTTAATTTTCTTTCTGTTGTTTGTTTTGTTCCATCGAAGTTTGTTTGTTTGTTTTTATTTTCTTGTTAGATGCCTGCTTATTTTCTAAGGAGAGCAAGAAAAGCTGTGGATGTAGGTAGGGGGCGGGGAGGTGGGGAAGAGCTGGGAAGAGTTGGGGGAAGGGAACCATAATCCGAAAATATTGTACGAAAAAAAACTTAAAAAAAAAGTTTTAAGGCAGCTGGAGAGATGGTTCAGTGGTTAAGAGCACTGACTGCTCTTCCAGAGGTCCTGAGTTCAATTCCCAGCAACCACAAGGTGGTTCACAACCATCTGTAATGGGATCTGATGCCCTCTTCTAGAGTGTCTGAAGACAGCTACAGTGTACTTAGGTATGTAAATAAATATTTTTTAGAAAGTTTTAAAAATGATGAAAATGGATGAAATCAGAATTTCTGAAAGAAAACAGAAAACGAGACTCAAAATAGCCCAAAATGTGAAGAACATTTCCACAGCCCACCACAGGCGCACTGCCAAGGGAGGTGGCACAACTCACCACGCTGGACTGTCTTCAAACATCTGGGGTGCCAAAGAGAAGCTGGATATAGTGGGGCCACCCTGAGATACAAGAACTTGGAGGACAGAAGCAGACAAGGTCACCTCCAGCTATACAGGGAGCCTTGAGCCAGCCTGGGCTACCTGAGATCCTGCTGCAAAACCAACCAAAACTCTTGAAGTAGGTTGTTTCAGGAGGTGACTGGAGAGGACTTAGGGGTTACGAACACTTGTTCCTCTTCCAGAGGACCTGGGTTTGCTTCCCAGAAACCACGGCGGCTCCCAAACCCCCTCTTTTCATCTCTGTCTGCACTAGGCATGCACGCGGTGCACAGACATGTAAGCAAAGCATTCATACACATAAAGTAAAATAAATATAAAAAGAAAAAAATTTCAGAAGAACCTCTTGAGAGCCAAGTTGGTGATGGACTCTGTGAGTTTGAAGCCAGCCTGATCCACACAGTAAGTTCCAAGACGGTTAGGGTTATGTAGAAAGACTGTACTTTTTTTTTTTTTTTTTTTTTTTCGGAGCTGGGGACCGAACCTAGGGCCTTCTCTACCATTGAGCTAAATCCCCAACCCCAAGACAAACAAACAAAAATAAAACAAACACTCAGAAAAAGACCTCTTGAAATAGAAACGCAAATATTAAAAACACAAACCCGCATCTTCAAAGGAAGGGACCATTGAACACACTAGAGGAGAAAAATAAAAGAAATGACCATGAGCTGCTTCTCCTGTCAAGGCCCAAACTCGTGCACACTCCAGCTCCTGAGACTGGAGCAGGGTGGCGTGGATTCCAGGCCCCGAAGGAGATGGAGGCAGGCGGGTGTGGTAGTGGAGAAGTAGCTAAGAACTTGAATTAGAAAGTCGAAGTGGAGGGGGCACGGGGCAAAAAAGAAAAAGAAAGAAAGAAAGGAAGTTGAAGTGGGGGTGGGGTGAGAAACCCTTGGGCCTAGAGAGGGCTTTTGAACCTCAAAGTCCACCCTCAGTCACACACCTCCACCAACAAGGCCACACTTCCTAATCCGTCCCAAACAGTTCTACAACCGGGGACTGAGTGTTCTAACACGGGGCTGTGGGAGTTGTTCTGTTCAAACCACTGCAGGGCGGGAAGGGAAGATCTGGAAATAAGAGGATTTTACAGATTGAGTGAGCCTAGTGGTACCTGGAAAGCGAAGTTAGAATGAGAACTCCAAGATGTGTCCTCATCTTCTCCAACAGGATGCAAAGTCAAGCAGGTGAGAAACCAGTTATTATTTTATTTTATTTTATGTGTATAAGTGTTTCACCTTCATGGATATAGGTAATATACAGAAGTGCAAGGTTATTATCCCGTGTCTAGAGGACACACTGTGTGCAAGTTTGCGATCCCATGTATAGAAGACACACTATGTGCAGGATTATTATCCCACATCCGAGAAGACACAGTACGTACGAAGTTATTCAGTGCATCGTTGTCAGCAACTATAAAATATTAAAAGGAAAACAATGGTTGGATTCATGAGGGTTCACTGACAGAAATGAGATGATACAGGGGAAGAATCTGTGTAAACAGTCATGAAATAATTCCCAATGCTAGTTTTGTCCTGAAAATAGAAGTGGAGGCTCTGGCGATGGCTCAGGGCTTAGGAGCGGAACTCAGAGGCCTTGAGTTCCGTGTCCCACACCACATAGAGTGGTTCACAGCCATGTGGAAGTCCAGCTCCACGGGACCTGACTCCTTTTTCTGGCCTCTGAGGACACCTGTACACGCACACACACGCACACGCACACGCATGCACAAATGCACGCACAGTTGGAAAACATGAGAGTGGGGCTAGAGGGATGGCCTGGTGGCCCAGAGCACACACTGCTCTTGCAGGATCAGCATTTCTTAATCGTCCAGCCTTCTCTCCAGCTCTACTTCATGGTTCTCTGTCTTTTCTCAAAGTCTTTTTTTTTTTAAATGTGATCATGACAGAAAATCCCTCAATTTTCAGGAAAAATAGGGAAAATAGGGCAAAAAAATAGGGAAAGCAAAGAAAAAGGGATTCGGCTGGGCAGTGGTGGCCCACAGCTTTAATTCCAGCACTCAGGAGGCAGCCACAAAATGTCTAAGAGACTAAAAACTAAGAGAAAAAGTTTTGTTTTTTGCTTTGATTTTGTAGATAGGCTCTCGCCATGTAGCTCTCTAGCTGCCCCGGAACTCACTCTGTAGACCTGGCCTCAGACTCAGAGATCTCTGACTCCCAAGGGCTGAAATTCAGGCGAGTACCACCACACCTGACTCAAAACAAAACAAAATAAAAAACCAAACATATCCCGCTAGCACCTTCTACAAGAAATGATTTCATTTTGTTTATCCCACTTGTGTTAGAAGTTTAGCTTCTTTGTCTTTTGGAGGGCAAAATTGGATTTATATAGTCCTCATTAGTCTTGCTAAACCAGTGAAAACAGAGGTCCTTAATTTTCGTACTCCCAGAAAGGCAGAGAATGTGCTGGGTGTCCCCAATAAGATGCTTATTTCCTCAAAGGGCTGTGGTTTCCTTGTTCACTCCCTAATCACGTGACAGACTAAAAACCCCCAGTCTTGCTCACAAAAGGCTCCTTTTCTTCCCCAAGGGCATAGGACTGAAGGCACGAGCCTTTAAAACACAGATAACAGCAACAGCAGCAACCCAGTTTAAATGATTTGATCAGACAAATAATTCAAGCCACAGGTCATAGGAGGGTGTCTGGGGCCAGCTTAGGTTACAAAGTGAGAGTCTCTAGGGAGTGGAGGCTGGGGTGGGAACAACTTGCCAGAGCCTGGTGGTACACACCTTTTTTTTTTTTTCGGAGCTGGGGACCGAACCCAGGGCCTTGCGCTTGCTATCTACCACTGAGCTAAATCCCCAACCCCAGTACACACCTTTAATCCCAGCACTACAGAGGTAGAGGCAGGTGGTGGATCTCTGAGTTGGAGGCCAGCCTGGTCTACAGAGTAAGTTCCAAGACAGCCAGGGCTACACAGAAAAACCAAGTCTTGAAACAAACAAGAACAGGGTCAGTGAGGAAAACCTGTCGTTGCTTAAAGCTCCTCTCTGTCTGGCTGCCTGTCACTGATCGTCTCCCACAGGTCAAGCCTGGCTTAGATGTGTGGCCTGAGCCCCCTCCCTCTCTATCCATCCTCACAGCTTCAGGTCTGATTTCTTCATTCCGTCCTGATTTGCTTCCCGATTGGATGCCGCATAGACAAATGAGTCCATTCCTACAGAGTGCCTCTCTGTAAGTGTTCCCTGCAAAGGGGAAGGGCACCAGCCACCTCCCAGGACTCAGAAGTGTCCCCCACAGTCCCCTCTCCCCCATCAACCCAGTAAAGCACAACCTTCTGCTTGTTATCTTAGGATGTCACACACTAACCAAGGACAGTCATTCACACACACACACACACACACACACACACACACACATGAACACACACCCCTTTTTGTTTTGCTAATGGTTTGCTTGTTTTTTTGTTTGTTTTTGCAGGGACAGAGTCTTACTGTCCTCACTGCACAGTGTTACTGTCCTCACTGCACAGACAGTGTCACTGTCCTCACTGCACAGACTTCCCACACTCAGCATCCTCCTGTCTTTACACTGGGATTACAGCTGTGTGCCACTATGCCGATTCAAAAGCATATCACTAACTTAATTTTAATTTTAATTTTGCGATGTGGTCTGGCCATTCAGGAACTCAATATATAGGTCAGGGTGGTCTTGAACTCAGAGATCTGTCTGTTTGGCTTATTCCTCTCCAGAAATCTTTTTTTTAACATTTATTTTTATGATGAGTATTTTGCATGTATGCATGGTCACTGTGTTCATGCCTGGTCCCCAAGGCAATCAGAAGAGGGTGTCCAATCTCCTAGAACTGGAGTTACAGAGAATCAGTGCCCACACACAAGGTATGGTTAATACTGTGGGATGCCTAAATTGTATGGTGTGGGCATCCGGGCTTCACTTTGCGTGGAGAAAGGACAGAGGTGCTCATCCTTAGCGGGAACCATCGATCCTGCCCTATGAAAACCTACTGCGTTAGTCTGGAGGGATTATGGCGTCTCTTTTGTCTGCAGAGGCTTGTGTACCCGCCCTGCCTCTGTCATCAAATCTTCTGTTTCTCCACTGAGATTAAAGAGGCTGTCTTGACTGAAGTCTCAGATCGCGGTTTCCCCAAAACCCGTTTGGGTCAAACAGTTGCTCAAAACTGTAGGTTAGAGGGTCTAGGTGGAGAAGGGCAGACACAGTGTCTTTAAAAAGTGGTAAAGTCCAGTAAAGTTGTGGAACTGGATGGATGATGGGCTGGGAGGCATTGGGTGGGTGTGGCCTTGACTCCGCCCAGCCGCTCAGGGGCAAATAAAAGCTCCACGCAGCCATTGTGGGATTATGGCGTAGCGGTGTTGGGATCCACGCCTGTGACGGTGTGTGTGGCGCCAGGCTAATCTCCCGGTTTGTTCTGAACTTGGGACTCAGCCGACATGGAGCAGGACAATGAGCAGCAGGCTATGCACCAGTCTCCCATGGTGAGTCTGGGGCCCATCCTAGGGTGGTGCAGGTGTTGGTGGAGAATGGATTGAAGGTGGAGGGGAAGGGGGCCCAAGTCAAAGGGAGGCTTGTTAGTTAATCAAGTGTGTTTTTAAAGCAAGCGTTAGAGCCTGTGTTGGGTGGTGAAGGTGGAAGGGTTCAGCTGAAGTTTAGAGAGAGAAATCTATGTACCATGGGAAGGGTGGGGAGGAAAATCTTACTAATTGGATCCCTTTGCCAAACTCCACTAATAGAGTAGATTACTTTTTTCCTTCCTTCCTTCCATCTTTCCTTCTTTCCTTCCTTTTTTTTTTTTTTTGGGGAAGGAGTTTAAAGATGGCGTCTCTGTGAGCCCTGGCTATCCTGGAACTCTGGGTAGACCAGGGATTTTGAGAGCGATTGTCCTGTGGGAATGCTGGGGAGGACATTTATTTATTGGACTCCTTTGCCAGACTCCACTGGCATTTTTTGGGTGGGGGGCGTGGTTAGGGTAGTGGGGAGGTTGAAAGGTAGGTAGTTCTTCTGTGTAGCCCTGGCTGCCTTGGAATTCGTTCTGTAGACCAAGCTGGCCTCAGACTCAGGTCTACCTGCCTCTGCTTCCAGAGTGCTGGGATTAAAAGGTATGAGTCACCATGCCATTTTTTAAAATTTAACAATTTTATTTATTTTGAGACGCGGTCTCTAGGTCAACATAACCTCCTATTCTGGGTTATGTTGACCGGAGTAGCCTCAAGCTCAGAGACTGGCTTGCCTCTGCCTTCCAAGTGCTGGGATTAAGGGTGTGTCATTATGCTTAATTTATTTTTTGGTGGGATTAAAGGTGTGTGTCACCACATCTGTCTTTAATAACAGAAATATTAAAGCCTCTAACTCAAACACTCCCTCCAGAAGTTTTCAGAGAATATGGAGGCTCACTTGAAGGTCATACTTAGAAAGCTATTGTGATAATCCAGTGAGGGGTTAAATAGTGAGCCTTAGCCTACAGAGGAGAATCTGAACATGGGGAACATTATGGAACCAGAACTGGTGGGAAATGTTTGGAAAATAGAGGGCTACCCCTGACAGGAAGAGGCCAAGCACCCCAGAAGGAATCCTCCACAAGCTTTTTTGAGAAAGTCTCTACATAGCCTGGCTATCCTAGAATTCATTATATAGACCAGGCTAGCCTCTAACTCACAGACCCATGTGGCTCTGCCTCCTGAGTGCTGAGACTAAGGAATGCACCCACATAGCCAGTCTCCCCACAAGCCTGGCACAAGTCTACTCTGACTTGAGGGCTTGCCGCGCACTGGTTTATTTTACAGGTGTATGATGCATACTGAGTACGTTAATCCCGTTTTCCCTCAGATCTCCTCCAACTTCTCCTCTCATGCCCTTTTTAAGATTGCACGCTGAGGGGTTGGGGATTTAGCTCAGCGGTGAGACACTTGCCTAGCGCAAGGCCCTGGGTTGGTCTCAGCTCGAAAAAAAAAAAAAGAAAAAAAAAAAGATTGCGCTGAGTTTAAATGGTTATGTCTTGTTCCTTATTTTTTTTTTTAAAGATTTATTCATTTATTATATATAAGTACACTGTAGTTGTCTTCAGATACACCAGAAGAGGGCATCGGATCTCTTTACAGATGGTTGTGAGCCACCATGTGGTTGCTGGGAATTGAACTCATGACCTCTGGAAGAGCAGTCAGGTGCTTTTTTTTTTTTTCTCTTTTTCCGGAGCTGGGGACCGAACCCAGGACCTTGCACTTGCTAGGCAAGCGCTCTATCACTGAGCTAAATCCCAACCCCAGTCAGGTGCTCTTAACCGCTGAGCCATCTCTCAGCCCTTGTTCCTTATTTTAGGAACCCACAGAATTTCATATATGCCTGTGGGTTTTGGGCTTATTACTACATCACGAATAATTTACCAGTGCCATAACTGAGGCCCTTCCTCAGTAACCTTATAAACGGCCACTAAGTCCTTAACTAAAGGGGTGCAGTTTCATGTCCTATTCCCCTCTAATGTTTAAAAATGTGCCTGCATAGCCAGAAAGTTATTATTATTATTTTTAGAATCTCTATAGTCTCTCACGGGTCTGGAATTAAAAACATTTTTTTCTATTTATTTATATGAGCACACTGTTGCTCTCCTCAAACACACCAGAAGAGGGCACCAGATATCATTATAGATGGTTTGTGAGCCACCATGTGGTTGCTGGGATTTGAACTCAGGACCCCTAGAAGAGCAGTCAGTGCTCTTAACTGCTGAGCCGTCTCTCCAGCCCTGGTCTGAATTTACTATGAAAACCAGGCTGACCCTTAATTCACAAAGATCTGCCTGCCATGTGTCACTGTATCCAGCTTGCCAAAATACTATTAATTCTGTTAAAATTAATAACAACTTCTTTTTTTTCCCGGAGCTGAGGGTCGAACCCAGGGCCTTGCGCTTGCTAGGCAAGCGCTCTACAGCTGAGCTAAATCCCCAACCCCAACAACTTTTGTATATATTCTGTAACTATTTTCTTCATGGTAAACTGCTTAAGTTCAAAAAGTACAATTGGCATTGAATCAAACTTTCATATTTCTAATCTAGAACTCAGTATTACATGTTGTTTAATTACAATAATATCCTTTTGTTTTTGTTTTTTGTTTTTTCCAGACAAGGTTTCTCTGTATAGCCCTGGCTGTCCTGGAATTCACTCCTTTGTAGACCAGGCTGGCCTCACAGAGATCTGCTTGCCTGTCTTCTGAATACTGAGATTAAAGGTGTGGACAGCCACACCCAGCAAATAATATACTTCTAATTGTACTTTCCCATTTCCACCTCCAGAGGCAGGAGGCAGAGGCAGGTGGATCTCTGAGTTCAAGACCAGCCTGTGGAGAGAGTTTCAGAACAGCCAGGGCTACACACAGGAACCTTGTTTTGGAAAAGAAAAAAATGTTTGCAGGACAGTCAAACAGCAGTGACTTGGCCACTTTGTTAACCTGGGGGTGAATTCCTGTCTTTATAGCTGCCTTTGCCATGGGATTTGAGATGGGATTTTTGCTTTGTCCTATGAGATAGGATTTCACCCTGCAGCTCTGTGTCTAATATGGAGCCCAGGTTAAGAGCAAACTGACTGCAGGCATGTATTGATCAAACATGGGAGTTTTTTTTTCCTGTTGGTCTCTTAAGTTTGAGCTCCCAATTTCTTTATGGCATGCCTAACTTGTCCTGGAACTCACTTTGTAGACCAGGCTGCTTGGTCTATCAAACACAGATCCGAGTACGGATGTGGACCTCTCAGAGCCTGGTAGCCCCAGATTCACCTTATTAGAATTCTTTTAGGTTGGGAGTATGCCAACAGTGGAATTCTCTTAGAATTTTTAGTGTAACACGAGTGACTAATGGCCACATTGGTGTTCTCTGAAGTCCCCTGCAGTCCCTCACCTAACAACTTGCACTTTAAATGTATCGGGTCATTAGTATTTAGAATGGTCAAAAACAAAACTTCACCTGCATAAACATCTCATTCCATGCACCATTAATAAAACAGTGCTTAACAGTTAGACATAGCCTATTTTACTCAAATGCAAACGCGGTCTGGTGGGATGGCTCAGGTAAAGGTGCTTGCTGCCAAACCTAGTGACCTGGGTTCAATCCCTGGGACCCACCTGCAGGAAGGAGGTTTTCATCATGTATTTATTTATTTATTTGTTTGTTTTTTTTTTGGTTTTTGAGACAAGGTTTTTTCTGTGACTCTGGCATCCTGGAATGCAGAGATCTGCCTGCCTCTACCTCTGGAATGCTGGGATTAAGGGCATGTCCCAACACCCCAGCCAAGAGGTTTTATTTGTATGTGTATGTATGGGACTCTACGTAGTGTGAGCATGCATGAGGGAGGTCAAAGGACAATATTGCATGTTATTCTTTGTCTTCCGCTGTTTGAGACAGGGGGCTAGTTTTGGTTGTTTACCAGTGTATATGGCACTGGGATAAGAGATGCACTTTTTAAAAAAGATTTATTTGCTTTATGTATGTGAGTACACTGTTGCTCTCTTCAGACACAGAAGAGGACGTCAGATCTCATTACAGATGGTTGCAAGGCACCATGTGGTTGCTGGGAATTGAACTCAGGACCTCTGGAAGAGCAGTCAGTGCTCTTAACTGCTGAACCGTCTCTCAGCCCCAAAAGATGCATTTGTTAATGGGTCCAGCATTACATGAATTGACATTCTGTTTGTGTAGTAAATGCTTTGGGCACTGAAGTACCTTCCTAGCTCTGGTCTTTTCAATCTACCCATTCTGGTGTGTCCAGGAAGAAAGTGGTAAACTGACAGTTTGCGCCCCTCTTATCATTAACAACATGGAAAGCTCCATTCTCAGACAGAATGAGCTGCTCCAGGCAAAGATGCCACCAAAGATCCAAATACCACAGTGGCCACATAAGCAACTAATGAGGTCCCTTGGTTTGCAAACATATATTCCATCTTGGCTGCCCTGGACCCAGGAGTGGTAACTCGTGTCAGAAAACCTTAGCAGTAGGATAACCCTGGGCTACACAGTGAATCTCGGCCTGAAGTGGAGAGTGCAGAGCAGTCTCTTCTCAACCATCAAGCTCCTGTGACCAGCCATGGTCAGTTAACCCTTTGGCCTGTCCTAGGGATCGGGTAGGGAGTGTGGAACTTAGAAGTGGAGCAAAAGGAAGTTTGTTCTCATGTGACTTTTCTTGCAGGATAACGAGATGTTGATGCTGGTGTAACCATGTATATGCCTGGGTCTTCTGGAAACAGCGGATTTCATCAGCCACCAGCCCCTCAATATTTGCCAGAGTTGATGAGGCCCTATATGGCCTCAGCTGAGGAATTCAGATGCAGTGAGGGAGGGGTGGGGCCACAGTTCATTAGGTCACTACCTGAGGTGGTGCAGGTGCCTCCCAGCTGACTCCTACACCTTCCAAATTATTGTCAGAGATCGATTGGGAGGATCCATGTGATGCCAGTCAAAATCCAGGTACCCTGGGAGTGGCCATTTCCTTCAGTGAGAATCTGATGTCTCAGGGTGGCCTGCAAGCCCAGCTTCCTCAGAGTCTCAGTGATGACCCCAGCAGTGCCCCAACAATGCCTTATTCTGTATCCCCAACAGTACCTGCTACCACGGGGCTCTTTAAAACCTGGAATATTTTTTGGTCCCAGGCATGCCTTCCGCTGAGCCCCATGCTGTGACCCCCTATGAATCAGATGTTGCACTCGGTAAAATCCTGAGATGGTCTCAGCTAGGTTCCAGCAGTTGCTACCTATAGACTCCCAAGATTCACTTGTGACTCCAGTCAAATGTCAGGAAGGACCTTTCATGTGTGAGCAGCCCCACCTGCTCCACAGAGAGAGACCTCCAGTACTTCAAGAGGGGCAACCAGGAGGGTCCCTGGGGAGGCCTTCGTCTGCTCCATATGATGACTGTGAAAAAGCTTACACCAAGGCTCTCACTCGTGGAGTCACCCTACGCAAACACACAGGTGATGATGTGTTGGTGTTGGGAAAGGGGTATAAGAACCTTGGTTCCTCCTAAACCGTTCTTAGATTTATTTTATGTGAATAGGTGTTTTCTTTTATGAATATCTCTGTACCATGTCCTGAGTGCCAGAGATGAAAATCTCCTGGATGGGCAGAATTAAATGAGCAACCATATAGTGCAGTGAACCGGGATACCAAGACAACAAATACTTTCAATTAACTCTACTCAATTGACCCTTGTTACCACCCCCAATGTTCTGGGTTTCTAGAATGAAAGACATGTACATGGGCTTTATGTTTTTATATTTCTTAAGCAGCTCAGTGGCTAAGGCCCACTTCCTAAACTTTTTTTTTTAAAAGTTTGTTTCATTTATTTTATGCATGCCAAGGTACCCTGTAGCTGTCTTCAGACACACAAGGAAAGGCATCAAGATCCCTTTACAGATGGTTTGAGGCTCCATGTGGTTGCTGGGATTTGAACTCAGGACCTCTGGAAGAGCAGTCAGTGGTAAAGCCATCTCTCAGCCCCTTCTAAACTTCTATGGCCAAGTCCCTCCCATATTCCCTAGTTATCCTTTTGACTTATATTCCATCGTGACTGTCCGGGACCCAGAGCATTGCATTTAGGCTCCTACGCAGCAGCTATGGCTCTGTCCTGTACCTCTCAGGCATAGTGTCCCCTCTTTGCCTTCTCCAGGCCACCTCCTCTTTGGTCCCTTGCCTAGGAATCCTCAGTCTGGCTCTGTATCTCTGCCCAATCATTGGCATCAGCAACTACCAATCAAAACCAGATTGTGGGGGCAGAACTTCCTCCAGTGTCTTGCAGCCGATGTGCAGATTCTCCCCTTTGCAATTTTGGGTCCCAGATCAACATAATACAAGCAGCATTAGACCAAACTCACAACATAATTCCTGAGCCAATTGTCCATCCTTTGATTTGAGCTTTTTTTTCATGCCCTTTCTCTTTGGCTTGGGGCAAGCCCTCCTGGCTCATTAGCCTGCCATCTCATCTGGTGGCCTTTACCTCCCTGGTCTTCCTTTCTCTTGGCTTTTGTACCTAATTTAACTCTTCCCATTCTCTTCCCTGGGTAGAAGCCCTACATATGTGACTGGAAAGAAAGTTTGTAAATGGGGTTCTTCACTCTGATGGCTTAGACATAGCGGATCATACCGATGCAAACCATAAATCTGATGGAAATTATGAGAAGGTTCATGAGATCTGACCATCTCAGGCAGCACAAGAACTCACCTGCCCAAGTAAGACTTCCTGCAACCTCAAGCCAACTGTGGACAGACAGATGGACAGCTAGTCCTCTTGCTCCCAGTCGAGGACTTTGGCTCTCTCTTTCACTGTAGTCTCTAACTCAGATTCTGTTGCCCAAGACAGATCATCTCTGGGGTAGGTGGTGAAAGTTCAGATGGAACAGGAAGATTCATGGGAGGCCCATGAGGCTCTGAACACCATCATGGATTCCTCAAATCTTTACCCCCTACCCCGCCAGATGAGAAAGGCAGGGCCAGAAGATGAGACTTGACTGCCAGCTCTTACCTTAATCAACCCCAAGCATGAAAACTCTCTCATGCCTGTTCCATGAAGACCCATGTTTCTCCCTGGGTCTTCCCAGTTTCAGGGGCAAGACCATGAGAAGGGTCTTTGAATACTAGACTTTTACATAGTGCTGGAAGATACTGGACACAAAATGTGCACAGCATCAGATTCTCTGGCCTTCACTGTCTACATGCCCCAGAGCTTGTCTTTCCTCCACTCTTGCATGGAATGCCCGTTTCAAGACATGGCATCTGGCATTTCCTAATGGGCCACCAAAACCAAGCCTTGTGAGGAGACTAAATGTTGGATGGGAGATAGGGAGAGGCAGGCATTAATCTCCTCACCCCATGAAAGCACTGTTTATTTTGACAGCACAACCTGTGGGAGACCTGCCAAAATAGCCAGCAGACAGGCCTGCATCTTTAAAGGTTGCCCATTTTGAACTGTTGCCTTGACTACTTCCCATCCTTTCTTTTTCCACTTGATGTTTCTCCTTCCTATTCCTTGGCTTTGAATGTCCCAAATAAGCGTGTAGGCTGTTGAGGGTGGCCTGGGGAATGGGGGAGTGGGCTGAGGACAAACCCACAGTAACTCCAGGTGGAAGATTGCCGTCACACGCACTTTTGAGAGTCCGTGATCTGTGTGTGGATCCCTGGGATTGAACTCAGGGTCAGCCTTAGCAGCAAAGCACCTTTCCTCATGAATCATCTCGTTGGCCTTTGTTTTGCCTTTTGAGATGAGTTATATAAGGCTAAGCCAGACTGGCAACCTTCATTGCCTGGAAAGTTCTGGAGTTCAGGTAAACTCTAACTGGTTGCCCTCTCCTGCCTGGCTTTCTGGTTTTGAGGGGACAGTAATTATCCTGTAACTCATCCCTGGAGTCATCTAGAACTTTCCTGAACAATTGGCATTTTTACTGGGCATTAAGCTAATAAAAGAAAAAGGGTTGCAAGCCAGTGGCAGAGTCAGATCCCAAGTATCTGTGACTGTTTTTACAAAGTGGGTCTCTTCCTTAAGACCTGGCACTTTTATAGATATTCTTTTGTTTTAGGTCCAGTCCTGTAGCTTAGTGACTATAGAAAGGTGATAGCATACAGGGCTTAAGGGACCATGTGTTCAGCCTGGCTAGGTACAGTGTCCCCTAGCAGGATTCTCAGAAGTCAGCCCACAAGCCTCCCACGACACGGGACGAGGACAACTAAGGATGTACCAGGAACAAAAGACATCTGAATGTGTCATAGTCAGACCTAAAGGACTTAGCCACCTCGTTCTCTCTGGACCGCGACACATGTTGTTGGTTGAGCCCTGCACTGGGCACGTGGAACTGAGGCCGAAAAGTCACTACATGACTGTTAAGGAGCAAGAAAGACCATGGGCAAAACTTTGTGAATATGTTCAGTGCAGTCAGGCACCAGATGCTCTAGGTAAGCCCCCAATAGCCTTGGTTGTGCTGGCTCTGTTCTGCATGACCTGACAGAGATCACTAGCCATAACAAGTGTGGGCAGCCATCTGACATTATGTTAAAATTAAGGACTTCCCCTGTGTAGCCGAGCTCCAGGCAGCTGAGATTAGGGATACCAGAAGTCTCTTGTTCTAGGTGAATGTAGCCTATTCTATGAGGCAGGTCATCTGGGAAATGATGGGCCAGAACTGGTCTTTATCTTCCCCATGACCATGTGTGAGACCAACAGGATTGTTGGGATGCAAGATGGGTGCTCTTTCCAATAACATGTTACCAAAAGGGTGAATTGGAAGCAATGGTGACCAGAACTGACCCCTGCCTGTAGATGTCAGAACTGCTATGCGAGCTGCGTTAGAAAATGCTGTGAGCTTGCTTGGTATGGCAAGTTGAACATGTATGATAAAACCATTTGCCCTTGAGCCTCCGGAGACGAAAACTGCTCTTGGATTGTTTTTAACTGGTACTCGTTATTGTCTTCATCATATATGCGAATCATTGCTAAAACAAATGGTAGCTGCCAGTTTTGGTGGCGACTTTTTATCATTCCTTTGTCTGAGCTCCAATAAATTTTAATACAA